>NC_069004.1:19520900-19527264 GCF_001194135.2 Octopus bimaculoides
CGATAGGCTGTTATACTTCAAAACGTTTGTTTAATCGTGTTGATGGATTGGTCTCAAAGTCTTTTTCAGCTTGTATCACTTGGCCCAGGTGTCCCAAGAAAGTTAAGAAATATATATATAGAATAGCAACCAAATCTCTATAAAATCACACTCTATGCCTTAAAAAAATGAAAAGATTTATTAAATAAACTTGACCCTAGACACACTTATGCCTAAGGAAAAGTTGGAATGATTATGGCAGGAATGCTTTTATCAGCAATCTGTTTGATGAAGGATGGCACCAACAGCACTAACACTGACCTCTAAGTCTGTGATACATTTAAACAATATGGATAATAGCTGCAGACATGGCTGTATGGTAAGATGTTTGCTTCCTCACTACATGGTTCCAGGTTCAGTCCCACTAAACTGCTAAGTTATAGGGATGTAAGCGAAACAACACTGGGTTGTCAAGTTGTGATGAGGACTAAACACAAATGCGAAGATGCACACATAAATAAACGCATGGATATGTGATGGGATTCTTTCAGATTTTGTCTACTAAGTCTGCTCGCAAAGCTGTGGTTTGCATGGGATTATAGCTGAAAACTAGCCCAAGGTGCCAACCATTAGGACTGAACCCAAAACCATGTGATTGGGAAGCTTGTGCTTATATATATTTATTTGATTAATGAGAGAGACAGAAGATGGAAGATACGAGAATGTTTATTAATCACTACAACTGTTTTGACCGATCTAGCATTGATCCCTCATGGGTGGGATACTTAACAACTGGTTCAGGAGCATCTGTCGGTGGAGATGTGTCTCTTCAGATGATTACAAGATGTATCTCGTTAAAATAATGACTGTTCCGCAAGATATTTTCTCAGTTTGTGTGTAGAAAAGTAGAAATTCAAGGGATACAGCTTCATTTCTATAGAAGAATCATAATAAATAACAGATGCTAAAAGAAATGAATACACACACATGTGTATACAAAATGTATATATGAGCCTGCATGTTGCCCAACATTACATAATGTTGTTATATTGCTATGATTATAGTTACTATCATTGTCACGAGCATGCTTTTTTGTGGTTATTTGGTCTACTAGAATTACCATAAATGTCTGAAAGTTCCACCTTACCATTCTTAAAAAAAAAAAAAAGGAAAAAAATGAAGATCATGTTGGATAATGTAGTTTTAGATACGCTACATGTATTTGAGAAAAAATTGTTAAAATGTCGGACAGGAAACCTTGTATTTGGTGAAATTTTGAATTGAAATTCTGCTGAGGCTGACTTAGCTTAATATTCTGCAGAAGTCAGAGAAATGAATTGCAAAATCTTTAATCAAATGCTCTGTGAGGAACTGTGTTTCATTCTGTATAAGGCACGAAGCCCTCAGCCCTTGAATCATTTTGTAACTTTCTGTCAATTAAAAATTGCTTCTTGTTTCTCTGAGGTTGATAAACTATCACCTGACAAATTAAACGTCAATTAAATTAACAAAGTGGAGTCATTTCAATTGATTAAAAGCTCATTAATGTTGTGCTGTGGCCTGGCCAGTCTTATGTCTAAAGCTGTAAAGGAATAAAAGTACTAAGCCCGAATATAGAAAGCAGTTGCAGGCATGGCTTTTGTGGTAAGAAGTTTCCTTACCAATCACTGAGTTTCAGGTTCAGTCCTACTGTGTGGTACCTTGATCCTTGACCTTCTATTATAGAAGCCTTTTGAGTGGATTTGGTATACAGAAACTGAAAGAAGCTTGTTTGTGTGTATGTTTGTATTTGTCCCACACTACCACTTGACAACCAATGTTGGTTTGTTTACATCCCTGTAACTTGGTGATTCAGCATATAATTATAATTACCAGGCTTAAAAAAAAAGTATTGAGGTCAATTTGTTTGACTAAAACCCTTCAAGATATTGCTCAGCACGGCCACAGTCCAATCACTGAAGTGCTTAAACAATAAAAGATTTATCATGAGATCATCTTCATTTACAAGTCTGCCATCTTTTATCCTTATAGACAACATTACCTTGGCATTGTCACAATTACCAACACTTCTTCCTCCTCCTCCTTCTCAGCTTCCATCCACATCTCCATCACTCTACTATATTTATTATCACCATTACCATCCTCAACATTACTCTCACTATTCTGACCTACTCTATCTAAATTCCTATAACCACTATCTATCTTTCTCCACCACAGTTTTTCCCAATAGAAAGTCTCTTCTATTAGTGTAAGTTGTAAATAGTCTCTATGCCCCACACCCAGTTTCACCAAATATGACAAGGACTTCTGGTCTGCACCCTGTGACACTGTTTTCATAGGCTTTGTTCTCCCTCTCTTTATTTTTTTGCTTGTTTAATTTTCTGTTGAAATGTCACACATTTCATTAGTAACTCCTAGTAAACAGTGTAATATTATCCTTTACTTGTTTCAGTCATCAGACTTGCAGGTCATGCTGGAGCACCACCTTGAAGAAATTTAGTCAAATGAATCTACCCCAGTACTTGCTATTTTTTGTAAAGCCTAATACTTATTCTATCAGTCTCTTTTGCCAAACTGCTATGTTATGGGGACGTAAATATACTAACATGAGTTGTCAAGCAGTGGTAAGGAACAAACAGACACACAAAGATACACACACACACATACATATTTGACTGGCTTCTTTCAGTAGTTTCCGTCTACCAAATCCACTCATTTAGCTATGTGTATGTGTGTCTGTGTTTCTCCCCCACTACTGTTGGACAGCACCAGTGTTGGTGTATTTATGGTCCCTGTAACTTAGCAGTTCGGCAAAAGAGACCAATAAAATAAGTACTAGGCTTTAAAAAAAAAAAGCCCTTGGCCAGTCAGATGACCGAAACAAAATATGATTTGGTGTCTCCTTATTTTGACATCACATTGTAGCTGTAAATGAATCCCACTGTTATACAACCGTGTTCTTTATTTCCATTCTTCCATGAAAACATATCTTGCCATACAGTGATATTACCTGACTGGGAAACAGGTGAGGGTTGGTGACAGGACAAGCATCAATCAAGCTTCATCCAACCTCTGGAAGAGTGGAGGATGATGATGGTGGTGAGGTTGAGGAATTAAATGCCTTGCTACTTCTCTACTGAGTTCAGATCTCATTGAGGACCCAGTCCACCCAACCTCATATTTTGATAGAATAATTTCTTGTCTCGTTTAACCCTTTAGCTTTCAGATTACTCACTCAAATGTAATGCTTGTTTATTCACATTACTTTTTGAATTAATCATGTATTATCTCATAGCTTCAAGATTTCAATGACATGAGCATTTATTTTTAGAATGACATTTGTAGAGTAGGTGTGAGAGGCCAGATCTGGCCAGTTTGAACATAAAACAGGGAGAATATTTGGGGCCAGATATGGTCAGTTTAAATGCTTAAAGGGTTTAACAACTAAATATAAGCACCCCTTACGAATATCTGGCTCTGTGTGAAAGGAAAGCATTAGAGTTATTGGTGTTAGTGCAGACACTATATACCCAGTTGAGATGTTGCTTTGAAGCAAAATAAGTCCATTGTAGGTTTTTCTTTCATGTGGTTGGTGTATCTAACCCTTTAGTATTCAGATTATTCTGTCAAATATAAAGCTTATGTATTCACACCATTTTAAAATTAATCCTGCATCATTTCATGACTTTGAGGTTTCAATGATGTGATTGTTTATTTTTAAAATGACACAATAAGGTAGCTATGAATGACCATATCTGATTAGTTTGAACATAAAACAGGTAGAATATTTTGGCTGGATATGGCCAGTTTAAACACTAAAGGGCCAGGGAAACTCAGCAAGCTCAAACCTTTTCATTGCCAAGCTTTACCTGTGGAAGGGCTTACACTCGGATTTGCAAACTAAGCCACACAACTTTGTCATTAGTAAACACAGTAGAACACACAAAATAAATGTGATACTGTTTGATATAAGTAGTGTCGTTGATAAAGTATTGATAAGTACTTGTTGTTGCTACAGTGGTGGTAGTGGTAGTGGTGGCTGTAGTAACTCCTGGTGATCTGAGTCTGTAACCTGATTTCAGTTTCCAAATAGAATTGCTTTAAATGTATTACTAACAGCCTTGAACAATACTGGCAGAATAAATACCACAAGGTATTTTTCTTTGTGATTGCACTTGTTTATCAGTTTTTTTGCCAATGCGTGTGTGTGTGTGTGTATTGACCACATATACTCAATGTATGTACTTTGCTTGTTCACCAGTAGGCTACAATTTTGCACAGTGGAGATGCCTCCTTCAAAGCACTGGATGTCAAAGCCCCTGAAAGTCATAGATAGGTGCAGGCATGTTTGTGTGGTTAAGTAGTTTGTATCTCAACCACATGGTTTTGGGGTTCAGTTTCACTGTGTGGTGTCTTATAGCCCTGGGCTAACCAAAGCCTTGTCAATGAATATGGTAGATGGAAACTGAAAGAAGTACATCACACACACATATACCGATGTGTGTGTGTGTGTATCTGTGCTTATTTGCATTTGTGTTCTAACTTTTCTAGGGCACAAATGCTATCCCTGGCAGTGTTGTCCATTCTGTCAACAAATTGAGAACTTGCTTTGTGTCTTTGAAGATGTGTGAAATAAGAGACCCCTTACTTGCAAAATGGGGACGGGTTACCAACTGGAACAGTATCTGAATAATGCCTTGATAATTAGTTTTCTAACCCATGCACACATGAAAAAAGACATAAAATGTGTGTGTGTGTGTGTGTGTGTGTGTGCCTGTGTTTGTCCACTACTGCCACTTAACAACCAGTGTTAGTGTATTTATGTGCCTGTAAATTAGCATTTCAGCAAAATAGATTGATCGAATAAGTGCCAGGCTTAAAAAAAAAAAAGCACTTGGGTCGATTTGTTCCACTAAAAATTCTCCAAGGTGGTGCCCCAGTATGGCCACAGTCTAATGAATGTAATAAAAGATAAAAGATACACACACACACACACACACACATACTGACTTTTATTCTAAATTCCATCTCACATATTTCATTGATAGAACCTTGGCCCATCCTATGCTGTATAATAAGTATTGAACCCAGGACCATGTAATTAATAGTCATATGATCATGATTTTTTTTTTTTTTTTGTGTGTGTTAGTGGAAGGTTAGGAGTGTTTCTGCTCTTGAGTGATGGTTGTAAAAGTAAGGACATGAATCTAACTTGTAGGAGACAGGTGTTTTGTGTTTCAATGCTTTTCCTAATACAGTTCATTGAACTGTGAAATGGTGAATAGTATTTGTTTAGGTTGACTGAGTAGGATAGTATAACTTCCCCAGAAGTAAAAACACAGTATGCTATGTCAAGATTTAAACCAGTTGACCTTTAAGGAGTCTCTATTAATCTTAAGCCTGTCAGTTTTGCCATCCCTAGTTAATCTATTATTTGTTATATAACAGTTGAATGTAGGCCTCTATTGTGATTTGAAATTTTATTCATGCCAGAATTTTATTTCTGGACTTGGTAGGAAATTAGAAGATTTATTGCTTCCCAACCACATGGTCTTGAGTTTGGTTCCACTGCGTGACACCTTGAGCAAGTGTCTTCTATTTTAGCTCCAGATTAACCAAAGCCTTGTTAGTGGATTTGGTAGACTGAAACTGAAAGAAGCCTGTTGTATATGTGTCTGTGTGTGTATTCTTTTATTCTTTTACTTGTTTCAGTCATTTGATGGTGGCCGTGCTGGAGCACTGCCTTGAAGGGTGTTTTAGTCGAACAAATCAACCCCAGGATTTATTTTTGGAGCCTAATACTTATTCTATCATACCCTTTTGCTGAACCACTAAGTTACTGGGACCTAAATACACCAACACTGGTTGTCAAGTAGTGATGGAGGGGGGGGGCAAACACAAGCACAAAGACAAACACACATAAATATATACATATATATATATAAGGTAATAGCTAATTGCCAACAATTCTTTAAAGTAAAAGCTGACTGCCAACATAATATGGCTGTCTTGGAAGGGATGTTGTTACTGTTCATTAGCTCCAAGAAACATCATTTCTAGCTGGCTATACAACACGCTGTGTCCTTATATTTTCAAACAGGAATCCAGCATCCCCATGCTAGGTGGAAATGCTGAATTCCCTGTTCGAAAATATAAGGACACAGATAGTGTGTTGTATAGCCAGCTAGAAACGATGTTTCTTAGGGCTAATGAACAGTAACAATGTCTGTTCCAGGACAGCCATGTTATGTTGGCAGTCAGCTTTTACTTTAAAGAATTGTTACTGAATCTCTCTCTCTCTCTTTCTCTCTCTCTCTCTTTCTCTCTCTCTCTCTCTGAGAGATTTAGAAATAATAGTATTTCTATTCATATATATATATATATA
>NC_069004.1:19529651-19540263 GCF_001194135.2 Octopus bimaculoides
TTCGAGCGTGGCCGTTTTCGTGCGGGTGACACGTAAAAGCACCCACTACACTCTCTGAGTGGTTGGCGTTAGGAAGGGCATCCAGCTGTAGAAACTCTGCCAAATTAGACTGGAGCCTGGTCTTGCCATCCGGTTTCACCAGTCCTCAGTCAAATCGTCCAACCCATGCTAGCATGGAAAGCGGACGTTAAACGATGATGATGATATATATATATATATATATATGTTCTTTCACCATGATTGATCACTAGCCACTAAACCTTTTTTTATTTTCTCTCTGCTTATTTCTGTGTTCCCGTTGAAGAGCGTAGGCTCGAAACGTAAAAGACTTTCTCTGTTCTCGAGCATTAAACCAATACATCTGTTTGTTGTTTACACACCCGTCTTTGTCTTTTGTTTTGTTTTCTATTTTGTAAATTCCAACTATATATATATACACACACACACACACACACACACACACACACATACAGACACACACTAAACATACACACAAACATAGTTTTTATGTATTTAATTTTCCCTGTTGTTGAATTATTGTAATGAATGTTTTTCTTTGCTATCAACAAATGTTATACTTGCCTCCTGATCCTTCGATCTATGTTGATATAGTTATTATGTGGAGACTCACCAATACAACCTGGTGATTTTTCTTCTAGTGTGTGTGTGTATATATATATATATATATATATATATATACACACACACACACACACACATATTACTTACCCATATTGGTGAATGGATTTCTCTTGCAAACATTGGTCAAAATTTTTGTTGCCCAGTTACAATGTCATCCCACTTATACATATCTATATTGTAAATTAAACTACTGAACATAGCTCAGTTCACAAATCTTTGCTACTTGTATTTCCATGTCCCTCACTAACTGTTTCAGTTATTTTCATATGCAATATGTTGGGCTACAAAAGTTACAATTGGGTTGGAAGGAGACTTTCTTGAACCTAATTAAGAGTGGTCTTGTATCATTCCTTTACCACAAATAGCTCTTTTGTATAATAGGCAATGTAGTTTCTCTTTATCCAAATTTTTGTATTTTCTAATAGAAAGGACAGTCATACCACTTTCTTAAAAGTTTTGCTTATGACAAAATTTGATTACTTCTCATACTTCCAATTAGTCAAGAGGTTGACTAATTGTGAATCTAATCCAAGTCCATTTTTTACCTGGCTCTCTTCCCTTTTATCTCCTTTCCTTCTCTTCCAAAACTCTCTTGGACTTTCCTCTCATATTCATTGTATGAAGGCTGATGAAGGACCTGTCTGAAATGTTAAATTTTTTACTCTAGCTCTATTTTCCTTTGAGTGTTGACCCAATGATATTAACTATAAATGTCTCTTGGACTTCTGTTATTATTTTTTTATTTGTATTTACTCTACTTAATAGAATGCTTGTCAGTTAAGATATACCATAGCTGTTTATAGCCTCTGGTGGTGAACACAACCTCCTCACTGTGGTAGAACTGGCCATTGAAACTTAAGTATCTTTACAGGAAACACACAGTGGTTTACAGGGCACATAGTGTGGACTGATCCTGGGAGTGGCTTATCTACAGGGTAAAAAGTCAGATACATGGCAACTGTCATAATACTAACTCATATTTAAAGTATCTGCAAACATCATTATTGTCAATGTCCACACCCATTGCTAGTCTTATTTGGACAAACTGGTTCATACAGCTGTCATTCCATTTTACTTTTTGGTTGTCTCTTCATTCAAGGCATCCAAATTTACAGAATCTCTTGAGTTCAGTAAAAATGCGCCTGAAATGCATTAAACAAAACAAAAAAAAAACAACATTGTCAAACTTAGTTTTTGTTTAGTTATTCTGTATTTTTATGTAAGATTTCAGCTTTGATTCTGTTATTCTCCATATATTCCTTTAGCATTTAAACCAGCCATATATATGACCCAAATATTCTATCTGTTTTATGTTCAAACTGATCAGATCCAGCCTCTCACACCAACCCTACAATGTCATTCTAAAGATATACAAACATGTCATCAAAATCTTGAAGCTACAAGACAGTGCATGGTTAATTCAAAACAGGGAAGAAATAATCCCTACATTTAACAGAGTTATTTGAATACTAAAGGTTAAAATATGTTTATGGGAATCTTATCTTTTATTTTGTTTCAGTCATTAGACTGTGGCCATGCTTGGGCACCACCTTGTGGAATTTTAGTTGAACTAATCGACTCTGGTACTTATTTTCTTTTTAAGCTTAGTACTTATTCTATTCATCTCTTTTGCCGAAGTGCTAAGTTATGGGGATGTAAATACCAACACCAGTTGTCAAGCAGTGGTGGAGTGCAAAATCATTAACCACATCACTGGTACTCAACCAGGGTCCATATGATCTCTGGAGATCCACGTAGCATTTTTGGGGGCCCATGCAAACAAAGTAGTAAATTTGGGATCCGCAGTAGCATAGATTATTCTTTCTGTCAAATGTAATACTTTTCAATTCATATTGAATTAATTAAGCATTATCTCGTAGCTTTGAGATTTTAATGTGACTATTTTTAGAATGACATTATTGGGTAGACAGGAGAGATCAGATCTCGCCAGTTGAGCATAAAACATGAGTAATTTGGCTGGATATGGCCTGCTTAAATGCTAAAGCGTTAATGGGTGCATGAAATTTTTTTTGCTTTAGTTGTATTTATTGCAAGAGACAGCTGTTTCTTTCTAACATGTTTCTGACCGAGAGTTCTGGCCATATCCAGCCAAAACATTCTATGTTTTTTATGTTCAAACTGGCCAAATGCTGCCTCTCTCGCCTTCCCTACAATGTCTTTCTAAAATCAATCACATCATCAAAATCTCCAAGCTATGAGATAATGCATGATTGATTCAAAACAATGTGAATAAAGAAGTATTGCATTCGTTAGAGTAATCTGAAAGCTAGAGTGTTGAATATTGAATGGATATGGAGGTCCACCAGAATAAAATTATAATCAAAGGAGTCCATAGGTAAAACATGGTTGATAACCATTGAACTACATGAAATAAATCTAAAAGTTCTCCATGAAAAAAAAAAAAAAAACACACACACACACAAAATACTTCTGCATTTAATCTGTTGTTTCTGTGGTCATTTAATAGATACCAAATCTTCCTTAAATCATTACTCTACAATCTTGAAAAAGGAAAGTCATTCTGGACAATATAATACTAGATGGCCATTGCTGGAATGTCTTTGGTCAGGGCTGATTTGGTGTTAAACAACACCACCTTGTCCAATGAGAGAATCTGTATGTAGACCAGGCATCTTCTATCTTTTATCTTTCACTTGTTTCAGTCCTTAAACTGTGCGGCCATGCTGGGGCACTACTACCTTGAAGAATTTTAGTTGAGTGAATTGACCTCAGTACTTATTTTTTTGGAAACCCTTGTACTTATTCTATTGGTCTCTGCCAAACTGCTAAGTTACGTTGTTGACTAATGGGAGAGGACAAGCACATACACAAAGACACAGACACATACGACAGGCTTCTTTCAGTTTCCATCTACTACATCCACTCACAAAGCTTTGGTTGCATTTAGGGCCATTTGTAGCATCCTTGTAGTGCAGCCACCTAGCCTGTTTGATAATTCTTTGTCAATGGTTTCACTGCCATTCGAAACAGTGATGTTGGACTGAGAAGTGTGGTAGGTGGACTTTGCTGCTGCAGCCCAAGTTGGAACCCAACCATTAAAAAAAATTCTTTTTTTTTTTTTTAAAGCTGTGATATATCTAAACGTGGAGGTGCAATGGCCCAGTGGTTAGGGCAGTGGACTCGCGGTCATAGGATCGCGGTTTCGATTCCCAGGCCGGGCATTGTGAGTGTTTATTGAGCGAAAACACCTAAAGCTCCACGAGGCTCCGGCAGGGGATGGTGGCAAACCCTGCTGTACTCTTTCGCCTCGACTTTCTCTCACTCTTACTTCCTGTTTCTGTTGTGCCTGTAATTCAAAGGGCCAGCCTTGTCACACTGTGTCATGCTGAATATCCCCGAGAGCTACGTTAAGGGTACACGTGTCTGTGGAGTGCTCAGCCACTTGCACGTTAATTTCACAAGCAGGCTGTTCCGTTGATCGAATCAACTGGAACCCTCGACGTCGTAAACTACGGAGTGCCAACAACAACGATATGTCTAAAAGCAAGAACAGTTTTAGGTTGAATGCCTTTGTTCATAGATTTTTTGATCAGGTTGTGTCTGCCTTTGAGCTAAGCAACAACAACAACAAAACCTGTTGCCCCAAATGTCATATGTAGAACAAGCACCTTCAAGTATTGTAATATACATACACCTTGCAAAATGATTCCTAGGAGTGTGTCATATGTCTGATTAGTATTTACAGGTGTTCTAAAAACCATAAAGATGCTTCCTTGCTAGGGAATTTTTATTGTACAAGACCCAACCCTAGTTTTATTCATTTGTTGAAACTATTAAGGTGAATGTCATAACGCTGGTGCTGATAAATACTAGAGAAATAAGGTTAGGTTTTTCTTTATTTATTCTTTACTTTTATTTCATTTATATACATAAACACACGCACATAGATACACACACACAGACACACACACACACACACACACACACACACATATGTATGCATAGATACTTACATATGTTTTATATATTTTGTCAAGCAGAAGACATGGCTACACAGTGTGTCCTATTCATTATGAGACAAAGACACAAAATACCTGGTTAAATGCAACTTATATTGCACACATTTACCATCCTTCCCCTTGCTAGGTTATTTAAAAAAAAGCATTTTTTCCCCCTTCTTTCCTAATCTTCCAACCAGCAAGTGAACTTCCAAACAATAAACTAACTGTACTAGCACACGTCATGGCTGTTCAAAATAAGATTCAGGCATTTTGTGTGTTTATTTTGAAGCAGGTTCTTTTCTTCTTCTGTCTCTTTAGTTCTTCTTGTGAGCAAATCAAGAATTATTTGTATATATTCAGTTATGTTTCAAATGTTTTCTTTATGTGTATATTTCTTCCTTTTTCAGGAAATAGATATGTAACTAGTAAGCAAGCCACTAGATGTAAAAAACAAACATTGTACACATGTGCGCACACACACACACATTTCCATGACTGAAAAATTGTATAGACTATTGCTACACTGATGATGACGACAACTATTATTATTATTATTATTTAGCATTCATCTTCTAAGTTAGCATAGACTGGGTGGTTTAGTAGAATCTGACGAGTCAGAAGACTGCGTTATGCTCCAATATCTATTTTTGTATGGTTTCTATGGTTTAATCACTTTATAAGAGTGTACAGGGTGCTTTTTTTTTAGGATATATGTAAAAAAAGAATTCTTTGTTTTTATGTCCCTTTTTCTATGTTATAGGTTAGATGAATGTATTTTATTGTAACAATATTTTACAGCCATGTGCTCTTCTTGCCACTAACTCTATCTGTTCTTAAAGCAAAGGGAATCTTATTCCATGTCTTTGAAGGCACAAAACCAGCAGATGTCCCTAACAACAGCAACATGACAGCCTGTAGCTGAGTGATTTTTCAGAGAAACATAAAGTAAACACACATGCACACACACGCGCGCGCGCGATGAGCTTCTTTCAGTTTCTGTCTATAAAATCTTTAAGTTATAAGGCTTTGGCAGATGACACTTGCCCAAGGTGCTACACAGTATGATGAATCCAAAATCATGTGGTTTGGAAGCAAGCTTCTTAACTACACAGCCATGGCTGCACCTATATATGTGTGTGTGTGTGTATGTGTAATACTTGAATGTGTCTGTGTAACTTGTGTGTATGTTTTTGTATGTACATCATCATTATCATTTAATGTCTGTTTTCCATGCTGGCTTGCACGGTTTGACTGGAGCTGGTAATGCCGGGGGCCTGCACCAGACTCTGTTGTCTATTCTGGCATGGTTTCTATGACCGGATACCCTTTCTGATGCCAACCATTCCACAGAGTGTACTGGGTGCTTTCTATGTGTCACCAGCACCCATGCTTTTAACATCACCAGCACATGTGTGCATGTGAATATATATATGTATATAACACACACACACACATACACGCTGCAGTGATAAGAAATACTTCATTACCATTTAATCCACTCGTCTACACTTCAGTGTATGGCAACATTGTTTCCCTGAGTTTGTTGACTGAATTCATCATTTAAACCTTGTTCAATTCATTTGCTTCTCTCCTTGTCCCTTTCCAAAATCATTCTTATCCTGGAATTGTACACTTTTGTTCTATCCAATCCTCTGTTTCCTCTTTGGTTGTGTTATCTGCTACAGTTATTAGAGTTGAATATCAGCCACTTGAATGTCAACTATTCAACAGAGTAACATAAGAATTTCAATGGAGACCAGAACCTGCAGATACATAGAAGGGAGAAGCAGAGGGAACTGTCATATTCTTACTGTTTCTCTTTGTCCGTTTTGCTATTCTTACTGTTTCTCTTTGTCCGTTTTTGCTTTAACAGTGTCAGCTGTTATCATGGGGAATGACAGCCTGTACCTAACTTACAATAAAATTTATTTACTCTTGTCGTGGTATTCAAAGGATTTCTGAATATACTCTGTATGTGTGTGCAGTCAAAGATAAAGTTTATTGCTTAGAAACAGATGAAGGTTGGCAACAGGAAGGGTATTCAGTTGTGGAAAATCTGCCTCAAAAAACTTTGTCTGACCCAAGCAAGCTTGCAATAGACATTAGAAATAATAAAGATGATGATGTTTATTGTTTATCGATGTCTGTGCAATGTTTATGTGTGTATGTATGAGGTGGACTTATATCCATATAGAGTTATGAGTTGTATATCTCACACACTTAGCAGCAATACTTTCATCCATGTGCCAGTGTAGCCACTGTTCAACCTCAGTCTGAAGTGGTGGAGCTATGATCAAGAGCACCTTTCCAGAAGGTCATACAACTATGCTAAAGCTCTGTTACGGTCTCGAGAGTTAATGTAGTCTTATGGTCAGGTCAGATTCTATGTTACGCTTATGCCATGCAAAAAGCAGTCAGTCCACTGTGCTGGGTGGTTAGTGTTAGGAAGGACATCTAGCCATAAAACTCTGCAGAATGGTTGGTGTTAGGATGGGCATCCAGCTGTAGAAACCAAGCCAAAAACAGACTGGAGCCTGGTGCAGCTCTCTGGCTTACCAGTCCCAGTCAAACTGTCTTACTCAATGCTAGCATGGAAAATGGACACTAAATGATGATGATGTTCCATGCTGGCATGTGTTGGATGGTTTGATAGGATCTGATAGGTTCAAGGATTGCACTGTGCTCCAGTTACTGCTTTGGCTTGCTTTCTCCAACTGGTAGCCTTTTCTTACCAGCAGAGTTGGTAAAAATGACCGACTCTAATTTCCACCTAAATATAAATTGTATTATAATGCATTGAAATTTCCAATTTTACAGATACTAGTTTGTTTTCTGCGCTGAAAACAATGAAATCTCCATTAGGGTTTTGACCCATCGTTTTTGGAAGTACTTCCATGGCTTATCTTCCTATAGGTCTCTTTCCAGATGATTTGGCTGGCTGAATGGTAACTCTGTGTGCTGCAGGCAGTGCCCAGTAAGTTGCAGTTGTCTTCTCATATCATGTTGGTCAAACGGAACACCGGAATAAAGGCCTTGGAACATGTTGGGAAACCCAAGATCAAATAATAATAAGGCTTTCTTTATTAAGTACAAGGCTAATAATAAAATGGACAAAATTTTGATTGCATTGACACAGAAACAAGATGACAAAGTGAAGCAAGCTGCATAAAGAAGGACTCACAGTGAGTGTCTATATAAAATATATATGTACATATACTTTTATAAACACACATACACATATTTTATTTATAGCTGTGCATCTACATCAGTCATTCTAGAGCCTTAGCTGGATGGCTAAAATAAAACTAATGTATGCACACACATACACCCACCCGTACACATGAGTGCACGCACACGCGCACACACACACCAGCATGAAAAAAAACAAACCCATGTAAGATGATGCTGGTGATGACACATGTATATAAAAATGGGAGTATGTAGATATGTTTGTGTATGTGCTTGTGTGAATGTGTGCTTATATATGTGTATATATATGTGTGTGTGTGTGTGTGTGTGTGTATATATATATATATATATATACATATATATATATATGTGTGTGTGTGTGTTTCTATATACAGATATGTATGTATATATATTTATATATATGGATAATTATGTCTATATGTAGATGATTGTGTGTGTGTGTGCGCGTGCATATCTATCAATATGTATATATATAAATACACACACACACATAGATGTATGCTTATATATGCAAATATGTGTATATATTTATACATGTTTGTAGATGTGTGTGTGTGTGTACATTATATACACACACACACACACACACATATATATATATATGTATGTAATGTATATATATATATATATATATATATATCTAATGTATATATACACATGAACTAACACACACATCATCCATATATGAATACTTTCAACTTCCTCTCCATTTTTCTTTGATTCTTCTATTTTGGTAGAAGCAATTTTTTCTCCTTCTTACAGCTCCTAAATTGCCTCTTGTTTCTTTTCTCCCATGTCATTCCTTAACCTCTTTCTCTCTCTTTCTCTTGCTATGAAATTATATATCAGGAAAAGCAGCACCATTCTTGTGAAACCCACTAGTTACCTGGCGCTCTTCTTAAGTATTACTGGCTTGTTGGAGAGAGGCTTAGGGAGCTGAAAACTATAAGCTATCTACAGATGACATCATCCAGCTTGGTCTGGTGTGTGTATATATATGTATGTATAAATGTGAGTTTATTTCCTGATAACAGATGTGTGTGTATCTTTATGTCTGAGCATATATATATATATTGTGTGTGCGTGTGTGTTCATTTGTGTGTGCATATGTGTATATGTATATATATCTATGTATATACATGCATACCTACTTAAGTATACATGTAACTTCATAATTGTACAGATTATATATATATATATATATATATATATATATATATATATATATATATATATATATATATATATATATATATATATATATATATGTATTTATGTGTGTACATGCATATATACATTATATATCTGTGTGTATGTATACACGTGCACACATACAGGCATACATATGCATATATATATTCTTATATAAATATATATATATATATATATATATATATTTATGTGTGTACATGCATATATACATTATATGTGTGTATGTATGTATACACGTGCACACATACAGGCATACATATACATATATGTATTCTTATATAAATATATATTCTTATGTGTGTAGGTGTGTTTATACACATGCGCATATATATACACAGATATTCCTCTTTTTTTTTTTTTGTATATATGCATAGACACACATGCCTACATATCTCTGTTTATATGTAGCCACATACTTTATACAGGCACTCACATAAATATAAGAAAAACAACAACCTTGCAATGCTGAAATGGGCTGTTATAAAGCACTCCACTGTCAGACCCACATCTCAGAACATATCATCATGGTTGGTGGAATGGTAGTTGTAATATGAAGCATGAATGTTCTTTAATTCCTGCTGCCAATAAATTTTTTTTTTTTTATTCATCGTTTTTTTTTTCTTCCTTTTTGTTAACTTTTCTTGTATGGTGAGTTAAGAGAGCTTGCTTTGCAGTAACATAGTTTTGGGTTCAGTCCCACTGCATGGCGTCTTGGATAAATATCTTTTACTATAACCCCAGGCTGACCAAAGTCTTGTAAGTGAATTTGGTTGTCGAAAACTGTGTGGACCCTAACCCTGTCATATCTATCTATCTATCTATCTATCTACCTATCCTTATCTATCTCTCTCTATCTATCTATCCATTCCTATCTTTCTATCTATCCCTGTCTCTCTATGCGTGTGTGTGTATTTATTTGATTTCTTTGCATTTGTCTCCTGCCACCACTTGAAAACTGGTGTTGCTTTGTTTATGGCCTCATAACTTAGCTGTTTGGTAAAAGTGACCAATAAAATAAGTACCAGACATTAAAAAAAAATAAAAACAAAAAATGACTGGGATTGAGCTGTTTCTCTAAAAACCCTACAGGGTGGTGCTCCAGCATGGCTACAAAATAAAAGATAAATTCTATAACCATGTGATTAAGAAGTCCAGTTTGTGGTCACAAGGATCTGTTTTCAGTTTCCCCTATGAGGCACCTTGGGTGTATGGACTTACCTATAGTTTTGAGTTGGCTAATGCATTGCAAGTGAAATTTGGTAGACAGAAACTGTCCAGAGGCCTATTTTATGTTTTTTTGTATCTTTGCATAAATGTTTACCTGTGGGAAAATAGTGTTAAGTTGTATCACAGGAGTGGCTGTGTGGTAAGAAGCTTGCTCCCCTATCACATGGTTCTGGGTTCAGTATCACTGCGTAGCACCTTGGGCAAGTGTCTTATACTACAGCCTTGGGCCAGCTAAAGCCTTGTGAGTGGATTTGGTAGATGGAAACTGAGAGAAGCCTGTATGTATATATATAAATATATGTGTGTATATCATCATCATCATCATCATCGTTTAACGT
>NC_069004.1:19540434-19561937 GCF_001194135.2 Octopus bimaculoides
AAATGAAGTATTGAATGTCTTATTGAATATATGGAATATGTCTTATTGAATATATGAAATATTGAGTGTTCAATATAAAGGAGTAAATATATAAATATATAAAGGCGAATACGTGTTTTCTATACCTTGTGGTATTTCATCATGGCCGGTATGACAGACTGTAACAGACTGTTACAGTCTGTCATACATTAGAGTTGGAACTCTTTTAAATAAAATAATATATTCCTCTATACACGATCATACAAAACCCTTTTTTTTTTGTATTTATTTTTACTCACACATATATATATATATATATATATATATGTGTGTGTGTGTATCTGAGTTTGTTCCCCCACCCCGTTACCACTTGACAACTGGTGTTGGTGTGCTTACGTCCCGTGTAACTTAGCGGTTCAGTGAAAGAGGCTGATAGAATACATACAAGACTTAAAAAATAAGTACTGGGGTCAATTCATTCAACTAAAAATTCGAGGTGGTGCCCCAGCATTGTCACAGTCTAATGGTTGAAACTGATAAAAGATGGTAATTTAGCCTTTCAGTAAATATAGCACTCTACTGCTCTGCTTGGTGAAGCTGTACCAACAGAGATGCCCTCTCCATTGAGAACTTGATTGCGGGAGCACACGGAAAATGTGAACTGCACAAGTCCAGAGCCAACTACTCACCTATATTCCCAGCAGACCACCAGTGCCTGACCTGTGGCAGAGCCTTCTGAGAGCATGCATCAGGCTGATTGGCCACAGTCAGGCACGCTGTGACCATCTTCTCTCATGTGATGTCGTTGGTCGTCATTGACAGTGATGGATGAACAGTATTGCTATTGGTCTTCAAGAAAATCTTGGACAGTGGGGTTCCTCGATTATCCCTAGAGGTCCTCCTGTATCAGGAGGGCTATATCGCTATCATTCCCCACCCATCCCATTTTTTTTTTCTTTTTTAAACCTTTGTATACTATATATATGTCCTTTACTCTCCATTGTGTATACTTAAATTTTTTCTTTTTCTTTTTATAATTATTTTATCATTTCATTATATATAAACTCCCACACTTTATGTCTGTCTTTGTATTGTCCCCCCCGCCCATCCTTTGCCCTGATGGCAAATAAATGAAATAACCATCATCACCATTATTATTATTATTATTATTTGGCAGCGAGCTGGCAGAATTGTTATTATGCTGGACAAAATGCTTAGTGGCGTTTCATCTGTTCCTACATTCTGAGTTCAAATTCCACCAAGGTTGACTTTGGTTTTCATCTTTTTGGGGTCAATAAAATAAGTACCAGTTGAACACTGGGGTCAATGAAATCACTCATCCCCCACCTCTCCCAAGCTGCCCTTGTGGCAAAAATTTGAAATAATAGTAATAATAATAATAATAATTATTATTATTAGGCAGCAAGCTGGCAGAAACGTTAGCCCGTGGGGCGAAATACTTAGCGGTATTTTGCCTGTCACTACGTTCTGAGTTCAAATTTCACCGAGGTTGACTTTGCCTTTCATCCTTTTGGGGTTGATTAAATAAGTACCAGTTATGCACTGGGGTCGATGTAATCGACTTAATCCATTTGTCTGTCTTTGTTTGTCCTCTCTATGTTTAGCCCCCTGTGGGCAATAAAGAAATAATTATTAGACAGCGAGCTGGCAGAATCGTTAGCACACTTAGTGGCATTTTGTCTGTTGCTATGTTCTGATTTCAAATTCCGCCAAGGTTGGCTTTGCCTTTAATCCTTTTGAGATTGATAAATTAAGTACCAGTGGAACACTGAGGCCGATGTAATCGACTATTCCCCTACCACAAATTTCTTGCCTTGTGCCTATAGTAGAAAGGATTATCATTATTATAAATATAGATCAATTTGAATAAGTATTAAGATTGATATGATTGACAGAAAGCCTTTGAATATGTTTCAGTGTGTATTGTCATTGGACTGCGGCATGGCTTCTGTCCAATGACTGAAACAAAATAGTAAACAAACTCTGTTCTTATTTAATCAGGAGGGTGGGGTAGGGGCCCTTTAATGTCTCCCAGTGGATTTCAGAAAATTTTGAACTTTAGTACTTGTTCCTCCATTTTCTTTTTCTATTTGTTATAAAAATTAGTGTTACTGTCTGTTGTACATATTTAAAAATATTGTTATTGTTCATTTTTAGAAGATTGAATTAAATGCTTTCCAGCTTTCAGATTTGTCTTATGATCTGAATTATTCCTGTCTTCAGAAAAAGAAAATGTAGTTTAGTAGTTGTATAATTAATTAATTAATTATTATTATTAAGGCAGTGGAGGCAGCAAGCTGGCAGAATTGCTTAGCAGCATTTCATCTGTCTTTACATTCTGAGTTCAAATGCCGCCAGGATCAATTTGCCTTTCATTTTTTCAGGGTTGATAAAATAAGTACCAGTTGAGTACTAGGGTCGATCTAATTGACTTAGCCCCGCCCCCGAAAATGCTGGCCTTGTGCCAAAATTTGAAACTATGATTAAGACAGTGAGCTAGCACAATTGTTAGCACACCAGACAAAATACTTAGTGACATTTCTTTTAGCTTTATGTACCAAATTCAAATATCGCTGAAGTTGACTTTGCTTTTCATCCTTTCAGGGTCAATGAAATAAGTACCAGTTATGCACTGGGATCAGTGCAATTGACTGAGTTTCATGCCTTTTGCCTATAGTAGAAAAATATTGTTTTTATTTTTAATTGTTACAGTTAGGGAGCAAGCTGGCAGAAATAATATAAGGCTGCGAGCTGGCAGAAACGTTGGCATGCCGGGCGAAATGCTTAGCGGTATTTCGTCTGCTGTTACATTCTGAGTTCAAATTCCACCGAGGTTGACTTTGCCTTTCATCCTTTTGGGGACGATAAATTAAGTACCAGTTATGCACGGAGTCGGTGTAATCGACTTAATCGCTGTGTCTGTCCTGTTTGTCCCCTCTATGTTTAGCTCCTTGTGGGCAATAAAGAAATAAGAAATAGAGCATCAAAAAGGATACATTGTTGTAATTATTGCAATCCTTTATGTTTTGAGTTCAAATCTCATTGAGGTGAACTTTCTCTTTCATACCTTTCAGGGTTGATAAAATAAAGTAGCAGTCTAGTACCAGTATTGTCTACTCCTCTCTTTGTGCCTAAATTAGAAGCATTTCTTAATTATTCTAGTAAAAATTACCTCAACATAAAAGCAACAAGGCTTTTTAAATATTTTCTTGCTGAGGTACAAATGGAAATGTTTTGTGAAAAAATTTGGAGTGTCTCTTCTATTTTCACATTAATTCTTTTTGCTTATATTGGTGGTCCTCAGCTGGGGTCCATATGACCCTTACAGGGTCCATATAACATTTTGTTAAAATTTATCTGCAATAAATTGGTTATACTATTACAATACACAAAATATTTTAACAATTTTTAAAATACAATTCCTAATAATATATAGGATTTTTTCTAAAACATTGGATGGTTATAGGAGTCAAAGTAGTATAAAATAGGGATCAAAGATGTCCATAAGTGAAAAAGAATGGGCAACACTGGGTTATATCATCAATTACTGAGCATTTTTGTAACAGAAGCATAATCACTCAGTTTAACTATAACTGCAAGATATAAATGGTCTGAAAGAACAGCATGTTTATTGTTTCTTCCTTATCAGCATTACAGCTTGGGTGACTGACAACTGGTGGGTGAGGAGTTGTTAACTTCCCATACTAGCGTTTGGCATTTGGGGAATTGTATCACTGTTATAGGAATATAAAGGTCTTTGTGGTTTCTATCATTGGACTGTGGCCATACTGGGGCACCACCTTGAAAGATTTAGTTGCATAATTGAATACATTGCTCTCAGTCGTTTTCTTTTTTTTATTATCTAACTGTTAAACTCTGACTAAATTGTAAGCCTATCAGTTATTCTGTTGGTATCTTTTTGTGAAACTGCCAAGTCAGAGGGATGTAAATAAACCAACACTGGTTGTCAAGGAGTGGTGGGATACAAACAAAAGCATGCCAATGCATGAAACTCTCAGACCTTGAGTCACTCTTGCTTCTGCTGAATATTAATAAAAATCTATCTATCTACATATATACACACACACACACACACACACACACAGAATAATCTCTCGATTATCATGGGTGTTACATCCCCCCCCCCCCGTGATAGGTGAAAATCCGCGAAGTAGAAACAGTACTGTATATTTTTAAAAATTATTTTTATAATTTGTATATATTTATTTTATTATAAATGCAAAACAACACCATGGAGTAAACAACATAAGCTTAAATAATAAACCACAATATGGCGAGGTATTACTCTGTGTGTGTGTGTGTGTGTGTGTGTGTGTGTGTGTGTGATGGGCTTCTTTCAGTTTCTGTCTACCAAATTCACTCACAAGGCTTTGGTTGGCCCAGGGCTATACTAGAAGACACTTGTCCAAAGTGCCACATACTAGAGCTGAACCTCAAACCATGTAGTTGGGAAGCAAACTTCTTACCACACAGCCACAACTGTGCCTGTGTGTGTACATATATTTTTAATATACTCTTGCACATTAAAGCATGAATGGTCATATAAAGAGAGTTTAGAATTTAAGACAGAGAATTATTTATCTTCGTTCATTAAACTATTTATTGATTTATTTTACAATTTAGTCGTCAGAGTTTGAAACTAAAATTGTTGATATCCTTTGACTCTGCACATGGCTAATTATTGATCTTCATTTTCAGTAGTTTAAAGTCAAAATTTTAGGAGTTGATGATACTTTTCATTTTGTTATTTTCTTAAATTAACTTGTATAATTAACTCTTAATGGTCTGGAATGAATTAGTAAAATATAAGTAATACATTCTGACTGATACACCTGCTTCATATTTCTCTCTTTTTGTCTTTCCTAATCACAAGAAATTCTTTGTTTCCTAATGTCATGTATTGTCTCTAGATACAGCAACAAGACTAATTTTATTTCTCTGTAGAATATGAAGAAAGTAGTGCTGATCTTAATTAGTAAATAGTGTGTAAAGATATGTTTGCACTGTGGAATAAATTACTTGAGTTCAAATCTCATGGGGGACCCTGCCAACACAATAAAATTAGCATGAGGAAGTGGAGTTATTTCCAGAACATTCTCCACAATTACCAAATCGGGCCTCATAAGCTATTAAAGAAATTCAGTTTTTTAGTGTTTAGCCTTGTGTGTTTTGCATTAGAAGTGCTGGATCACTGGGATATTTACACATCATCATTGTCATCATCATCATCATTTTGATGTCAACGTCTCCATACCAACATAATTTAATGTCAGCTTGTCGGAGAAGATTTTCTACAGCTGGATGCCCTTCTTGTCACCAAACCTCAACTATTTTCAAGTAAAGTAATATTTCGTCTATGATCAGATATTTTCATGGAAAGTTGGAAATAGGACACCATTTACATGATGATGTCACTTGTTTACAACTATCGTGTAAGACACACACACATGCATGCACACACATACATTTATACACAAATACACATGCATACATATATATATCCACACAACATATATTTATCTCCATGTATCCACATATATGTATATATCTATATCTATCTACATATATATATATATATCCATGTATCCACATATATGTATATATCTATATCTATCTACATATATATATATATATACACACATATACACACAAACATATATATACATGCGTGTGCACACACACACACATATATGACGGGCTTCTTTTGGTTTCTGTCTACCAAATCCACTCACAAAGATTTGGTCGGCCTGGGGCTATAGTTGAAAGCACTTGCCAAGGTGCCACACAGTGGGACTGAACGCCAGAGCCATGTGGTTGAGAAGCAAGCTTCTTACCACACAGCCACGCCTGCACCCATATTCACACTTCATGATCTAAGTATGTGTGAGACGGAGACAGACCGATTCTGATAATGTCTTTTCTGACACAGTTATAATGTTTGTACTGAATGTAAGCCCTAAATATTAGCAATATTGAATATGCAAGAAGAGACATAGTGTAGGAAAGCAAACCGAATATATAAGCATGTGATATGTTTATTGATTGGGAATACTGTCATTTGATAGTCTAGCTCTCTCTTCCTCCCTTCTCCCGCACTCAATTGTACTTTCCACTCACACACATGTCAAAATGGTGGTACAGATTCAGTATGTTAAACTGCATTATCCTCAGCTATTGTTATTATTGTGCTGTGCCCAGTATTCCTCCTATCTTCTTCATTCAGTCAGTTCTCAAAATGGGACTTTGATTTGTGGGTAGGTTTTGTTTAGTTACATCCTGTCCTTAACTCTTTAGGCTTCAGATTATTCTGTCAAATGTAATGCTTTTTTTTTTTTTATAGGCTCAGACATGGCTGTGTGGTAAGAAGCTAGCTTCCCTACCACATGGTTCTGGGTTCAGTCCCACTGCGTGGCACCTTGGGCAAGTAACTTTGACTATAGCCTCAGGCCGGCCAAAGCTTTGAATGGATTTGGTTGATGGAAACTGAAAGAAGCCCATTATACGTGTGTGTGTATGTATGTATATATATAAATAATAAGGGTGGCTTGTTAGCAATTTTTCAACCAAAGGCAAAAATATATATGTTACTAAAGCAGCTGAGGATGCTATTCAATACCAGTATTGCTAGAAATAAGAGTCAAAACAATAAGCACCATCTTGTTGACTGACAAGGAAGGCAAGCTCCCTGTCTGGTGCTTAAGGAGCTTGCTTCCCTTGACAGTCAATAAGATGGTGCTTATTGTGGCCATGAGTTATTTTGACTCTTATTTGTGGTGCTCCAGTATGGCCAGTCAAATGACTGAAACAAGTAAAAGAATGAAAGAATTGTTTTGAATTATTTATGCAAGATTTTGATGATGTGATGTTTTGCTTTCTGAATGACATTGTAGGGTGGGTGTGAGAGGCCAAATCTGGCCAGTTTAAACATAAAACCTGTAGAATATTTAAATCAGATGCAGCAGGTGTACATGCTAAACGATTAAACTTACGGAGCAACTAACATGCTTCAGTGTTTTGTGAAGTTGTTATGTTCACTCTACTGGCATAGTTTGTTTGGGAATTTAACCATTTCTCATGAGTTTTGAGGTATGTAGGTGTATTTTGGTGGCTAAATGTGGAATTCCTTCTAATCCACTACTCATCTACTTTGAAGTGAGACTTGTATCTAATTTCTGGCTTACAAAAAATGCTGTTGGAAACTACTTAATCCTCAATAAGTTCTGAGTAATTAAGAGGAAGTTTTGATGTTTTCTGTTTGTTTAAATTTACGAGAAACCCGTTGGTCATAATTTAATCATTTTTAGTGTTTTGGAGACTAATGGATTATTTAACATTACTGCTGTCAATTACAAAACGAAAAAAAATAAGAACAAATAATAAAAATAATGTAGGCTAAATCTGCTTGGTATATATATTTATCTATAACAGCTGCTATATGCACTGGTTTTGTGCAGTTGCAGGTTGGTGTGACGCTACAACAATCCAAGCAGGTATTTCTGTCAAGGCAGCAGAAATTATTTTTATTTTATTTTTTTTTTCAAATCAGATTTATATCCATGTTAGCAGGTTTAATGTCAGACTGTAAAAGATCATGTTCTTTCTTGATAATAAAACTTAATTTATATAATAATTTTGTATTTGAATCTCATTCATGTCATAACCTCTTGCTATAGTTGATTTCAGTATATGACACAAAGGTGTTCCAAACACGACTGGAGACTTCATTTTCTTTTCTTTTTTTTTTTAATGATTTTGATTTCAAAACTAATTGGAACAAATTCTTTAATGACTTAATGGCCATTCTTTGGAATAAAGCTTTCGTTCCCAATTAAGTAACAATCAAGTTCACTTTCTTCTTTTCTCATTTTAAATGGCTGTTGTATTCTTGATTGAATATTGCACAGTAAAAACAGTAAGCATTTGATGAGGGATCCAGATATGACTTTGTCTCCATTTTATTTCTCTTTAGTAAAGGGTAAATACCTTTGGGATTAGTATGAGCAACATATATTCCATTCACATCCTTGATGCATAACTGCAGAAAACAATTGCAACATAGACAGGTGGGGTGCATTGCAACATAGCACCCCTTCCTCCACTCCCGAGAGATTAGCGGTATCATTAACCCTCTTAATTCCAACCCGCCTGAGACCACTCTTGGTTATATGAATCGAACTTCCTGGTTTAAACGTCTGTCATAATTTCATGTTAATTTATGTCTCAGCTTAAGAATGCCAGTTATTTTGCTGAATTCTTTGTTATTTCCAAAATTAATTGAAACAAAGGCAATGTATTTTAATAGAAATATGGTAATGAAAGGGTTAAATGCTATGTTCAGGAACTAGTGTGGTTTGATTACTCACAGTCTACTTAGAAATTCATTCTTAACCCTTTTGATATCAACCTGCCTGAGACTGCCTGTACTAAATTATATTTAAATATTCAAATTATAAAATCTTCATCAAAATCTTTTTAACCCTTTAGCATTTAAACTGGCCATATATGGCCCAAATATTTTACCTGTTTTATGTTCAAACCAGCCATAAGGTCTCTCACACCTACCCTACACTGTCCTTCTAAAAATAAACAATCACAACATCAAAATCTCAAAGCTACAGGCGCGGGAGTGGCTGTGTGGTAAGTAGCTTGCTTACCAACCACATGGTTCTGGATTCAGTCCCACTGCGTGGCACCTTTGGCAAGTGTCTTCTACTATAGCCTCGGGCCAACCAAAGCTTTGTGAGTGGATTCGGTAGACAGAAACGGAAAGAAGCCCGTCGTATATATGTATATATATATATATATAGATATGTATGTGTGTGTATATGTTTGTGTGTCTGTGTTTGTCCCCCCAACATTGCTTGACAACCGATGCTGGTGTGTTTACGTCCCCGTAACTTAGCGGTTCGGCAAAAGAGACCGATAGAATAAGTACTAGGCTTCCAAAGAATAAGTCCTGGGTCGATTTGCTCAACTAAAGGCGGTGCTCCAGCATGGCTGCAGTCAAATGACTGAAACGAGTAAAAGAGTAAGGTAATGCATAATTAATTCAAAACAATGTGAATAAATAAGCAATACATTTCTCAAAGAAATCTGAATGTTAAAGGGTTAAAATATGAATCAAATTATGAGATTTCTGTTGGTCAATATCAGCATAATGTACTTTTATATAAAGTTACAGAAAGCTTAGTAAGTTCCTTCAAAATCTGATTATATTAAAAATTAACTGAAATATAAATGCAGGTAATTTATTCCAAATTTAGTCATGAAAGAGCCAAGTTAGAGTGTACAATTATTTGTATCTCCTCCTGCCAAAGCTTTGTGGGTATATTTTGGTTGGAGGAAACTGTGTGTACATGTATTTGTCTCTCCCACCACTTGACAACCGGTGCTGGTTTATGTCCCCATAACTTGGCAATCTGGCAAAAGATGGTAGTCACCACATGGTCATTTTCTTTCTCAATGCATATGAATGAGGATAGTTGCATCAAGAGGTGCCGATCTCTAATAGTAGAAAGAACATGTGGAAGGGGTAAACCCAGGAAGACAAAGTGGTGAGAAGTGATCTACAAATGTTGGGACTCACAGAGGAGATGATAGGGGACCAAGTCTCTTGGCGGTTTGCTGTGTTTGAGAAGACGCGTCAAGCCAAGTAAAAGCGTGTTTGCCCTTGCAGCCCTCTCCAGCTGAGCATCCCTAATCTTGTGGGCTTGTAAGTGCTGGTGCCACATAAAATGCACCTAAAACACTCTGTAAAGTGGTTGGCGTTAGGAAAGGTGTCAGTCATAGAAACCATGCCAAAACAGACGTGGAGCTTGAACAGCCCTTCAGTTGGTCAGCTCCTGTCAAACTGTCCAACCCATGCCAGCATGGAAAACAGAGAGTAAATGATGATAATGATGATGAACTAAGAGGCAGATTTCAATTTATTTACAATTTTTATGCATAAGTTACTTTTATGTTAACACTTACCTTTATCATTCTCAGTCTTTAGTTTGGTCATGAAGTTTCATTTGCCTGGTTTTCTTAAGGGAAAAAAATTTTTTTTTTTTCCTTGATATCTGCTATATTTACACATTGTCAGGAAGTGCTGATTACTGGATAAAAGAATGTACACATATGAGTGCTCAATAAAAATGCTGTAGAGCTATGAAATTTATGACGACAGTGTTCTTCTTAAAATTGCACAGTGCTGATTAATGTTTATTTTTTACTATTTCTTTGAGGCTTGGTTTCCCTAGTACTATGTCTATAAATTTCTCTGTTCTTTTCTTTTTTACCCTGTGTACCCCTATGAATTCAGATATCATAGTGGTTGTTGTCTTCCACATTTTGACAGTCTCCGTACCTAAATCTTTGTATTTCTTCATTTTACTAATTTCTTCAACTGTGACATTGTTGTCCGTGGGGTCACCCATATCAGGATGTAAGTTTTATCCATATGGTTTTTTTAACAGTTATATCAGGACAATTTGCCTTGATGGTTCTATTGGTAGGATTTTTTAAATCCCAGAAAGGTGATCTGGCTAATTTCAGTGACTGGTTGAGGAAAGTGTTCAAACTAGTTCTTAGACAACTTTTTCCCATAGTGCTTGCAGATTTATTATTATTATTATTATTATTATTACTACTAGTAGTAGTAGTAAAGCGTTGAACTGGCAGAATTGTTAGCATGCTGGATGAAATGCATAGTGGTATTTTGCCTGTCACTACATTCTGAGTTCAAATCCTGCCAAAGTTGACTTTGCGTTTCATCCTTTTGGGGTTGATAAAATAAGTGCCACTTGGATCGGTGTAAGTAACTTTGGAATTTATCATATAGCTTCAAAATTAATCATGCAAGAATTAATCATATAGCTTTAAAATTTCAATGATATGATTGTGTAGTTTTAGAATGACATTGTAGGGTCTATGTGATAGGCCAGATCTAGCTGTTTGAGCATAAAACTGGTAGAATATTTGGGCTGGATATGGCCAGTTTAAACGCTATAATTTAGTTGGCATTACAAAATTATCCTGGTGGCAAACTTCAGTACATGATATATCACACCTTTGTATAGTGACAGCTTCTACACCTGTAATCACTATATGTCATCTAATCAGTTCAGATAAGAAGCAATGAATGACATTTTGGCATTGAGTTCCCCAGTTAGTCCTGAATGAGTAGATTTATGATCATACGCATTCCTATCGTGACCATGTCTTCTTGTATTCATCCAATGTGTTCTTCATCTCATAAAATACCAAGGTGTAATTTGAAAGACATCTGGTTGCTATATCTAGCAAGTCAAATGATGATGTAGAGGCTTCTTCTTTGGCTTGTTATAAAAGTTATTGAAAGTAATAGCTGTCTTTGTTTAGAGCAATTGTTCTCAACCATTTTTTTTAATCTATGGACCCCTTTGGTTACTATTTTATATTCTGGTGGGCTCCCTCAGCTATTCGATGTTTAAAAGCTAGTTTTACAGATACTTCTTTCAAAATTCTTATTTTGCTTTTCACACATTCACTTGAATTGTTAGCATGTCGGGCAAAATGCCATGCGTCATTTTGTTGATCTTTATGTTGTGAGATCAAATTCTGCCAAGGTCAACTTGTTGCCATTCATCCTTTCAGGGTCCATAAAATAGGTGTCAGCTGAGCACCGGGGTCAATGTAACTGACTAGCCCCTTCACTCAAATTTACTGGCCCTGTGCCAAAATTTGAAATCATTATCATGATCATGTTCGTCATTACCATCATCATCATCCTCATCATCTTCAACATAAATTTTACGTGTGCTTCTGTTGTTTACTCTGAAATCAGCCTTGATTGAGCAGACTTATGATCAAAAGAATTCCAGATGTGACTGTCTTATCTTTTATTCAGACAAAGTGTGACTAGGATTACATTTTCCAGTGTAGTGGTTCTCAAAATCTTTTTAACTTTTGTGGTGCACTGGAGATCAAACAAGTATGGAAAGTATAAAAATTTAAAGGATGAAAACTGGCATGGCTACGTGGTTAAGAAACTTGCTCTGCATTCATGTTGTTTTAGGTTCAATCCCACCACATTGCAGTGGGACTGAACAAGTATCTTCTACTTTAGCCCAGGGCTGATCAGTGCCTTGTGAGTGAATTTGCTAGATGAAAACTGGAAGTCTGTCATGTATGCAATGCAATTCAGTGCACTTATAAGTGGATGTTTCACATTGGCCCTGTTGGAGTCATTTCCATACATAATCATATTTTGTAGTAGGGGTTCTGAATGAAAGGGGAAGATGTGAGATGACCACCAAAAATGGCTGTGCAAAAGTTTTCAGCCACCTCACATAAACCAATCAAGATACAGTGTTTTAAAACAGAAAAATATCATTTATTACATAATGTTCACTTCAAGAAGTTACTGTACATTGTTAATAATTTGTGTGGCTTCCCTTAGCTTGAATAATTGCTTCAATGCACCTGGGAAGAGATGCATGCAAATTCTTCACCATCTTCACAGGTATGAGATGCCCTTCTCTATTGCTGAATAACCACAACTCTTCAAAATTGCACGGATTCTTTTGATGAACTCTTCTCTTTAGTCCTGTCCACATTTGCTCGATGATATTTAAGTCAGGGTTCTGAGCTGGTCAATCTTTCAATACGGTAACACCTTCATCAGCCACACTCTGTTGTGTTACATGCAATCTATGGCATGGAGCTCTGTCATGCTGAAAAATCTCAGCTTCATCCAAGTCTGGTATCAAATTGTATTTGGCACTATTCAAGTTACCGTCTGCTAGGTTTTAATTTAGATCACTTTAAAACAAGAACTTTGTATCATAGAATTGTGCAATGGCCTCAGGCAGGTTGATATGATATGGGTTAAGATATAATTTAAGGCTATTTAAGCCTTAAGTTATATATTTCTTTTAAAATCCACAATGTACCTTGACACCCTTTCTGGCACTTTTAAAAGATTAAATTTTGATTTGAGTTCTGATTTATGAGCCCCCAACGACTCTTAAATTGTTCACCTGTTTCATGAGTGGAACAGGATTTGCTACATCTGCTGCATGAGAAGGCAAAATTTGCAATATAGCGTTTTTATGTTTTCTTTTCTTGCGAAGTTTGAACATCTCTGATTATTTAAAAATTTTCTTTGGTATATTTTTCTAGAAAAAAAGTTTACTTTGATTCTCTCTTCTTGTCTTGACATTTGCATGCTGATTGTTAACAAAGTTATTGTTTATTCAAACACAGTGTCATTTGTTTGCAGTCCTCTGTAAAAACATGTCCTGCCATTGTGTTTATTTTCAAAGGATTTGGGACAATATTACCTTACTTGGAAACAAAATAAGGATTGGTGATAAGAGAGGCATCTTTCCATAGAAAATCCACCTCAACAAGTTTCATCTAACCCATGCCAGCATGGAAAAGTGGATGCTTACATGATGACAGAGGTGGTGGTGGTGGTGGTGTCTCTCACCTCCTGCTGATGTTCAATGGGATATCAGCTCTATTGAACTCACAAATTCGATGGAGTTTGCAAGCTCTATAAGCACTACCCTTCTTCCACATATTATCCCACTGGCTGTTATTTGGTTTTGCTTGACATATCTTAATATTCTGCAAATTCTAGCACAACCAGCTCAAGTGTATCACTGGTATTTCCATTGTGGCATAAACACCATGCTCAATCGCTCCTTCTCACAGCAAAAGGAATATTAGCTATGCAAGCTTCACTTGTCCGATAGGACAGACCCTAGGCACAAGTTCTACTGCCAAGCCAAACCAGTTTAAAATTTACATGTTCTGTAACTTGCTAAGTCACTGGCATTCTGCTGAAGACCTCATAGTGTATCCTGGACAAGTTAAACTGCCAGAACTTGGCTATCTCTAAATTATAGACATACAGGATTTTGCTTGAGCAAAGCCAGCTTACTGTGTTTTTGTTACTAGATTACTGAGTTGCACCTACTCATAGTACCTATTTATTGCTAGATGGACTTGCAAGCTAAATATCTTGATACAATATAGTATTTAGCTCGTGGTTAGTAACACTGGAATAAATCAGCTACATTATTATCACCTTTCCTTTCGTGTGTGTATGGTCGTGTGGGTAAGAAGCTTGCTTCCCAACTATGCAGTCATGGTTTCAGTTCCATTATGCAGCACTTTGGGCAAGTGTCTTCTAATATAGCTTCAGCCAATGAAAGCTTTGTGAGTGAATATCGGAGAAAGAAACTCTAAGTGTGTGTACATTTCTCTGTTGGTGTTGGTTTGTTTACATTCCTGTGACTTAGCAGTTCAGCAACAGTGACTGTGATCTCTTCAACTAAATCCTTCAAGGAAGTGCCCCAGCGCATGCATGGGCGCACACACACACACACACACACACACACACACACACACACATTTATATATGTATATATACATATACATACATATATATATATGTGTGCATTTAAATGTATATATATATACATACATATGTATATTTGTGTGTCTATATATATATATATATATATTTATTTATGTATGTATATATATATATTTATTTATGTATGTATATATATATATTTATTTATGTATGTATATATATATATTTATTTATGTATGTATATATATATATATATATATATATATATATATATATATATATATATATATATATATATATATATATATGTATATGCATATATATGTATGTCTACACATATATGTATACATATATGTATTCATATGTATGTATACATATATATCTATCTATATATATATATATATACATGTATACACACCTGTACATACACATATATGCACATACCCATATACATGCACACACACACACACATAAATACATATGTATGTATATATTGCCACAGATGTAGCTGTGAGGTAATAAGCTTTTTTCCCAATCACATTGGTCCATATTCGGGCCAACCAAAGAGTTGTGAGTGGATTTGGTACATGGAAACATCTAGCTGTGTGTGTGTGTGTCTTTGTGTCAGTTTTTGTTCCCTGTCGCCACTTGACAATCAATGCTGGTGTATTTGCTACCTGTGACTTAGCAATTTTGCAAATGAGACCAATAGAATAAGTACCAGACTTTAGTAAAAAAAAAAAATTTAAAAAAAAAAACGGGAACAATACATTCAACTAAAAAAATATATATATATATAGGCGCAGGAGTGGCTGTGTGGTAAGTAGCTTGCTTACCAACCACATGGTTCTGGGTTCATTCCCACTGCGTGGCACCTTGGGCAAGTGTCTTCTACTATAGCCTCGGGCCGACCAAAGCCTTGTGAGTGGATTTGGTAGATGGAAACTGAAAGAAGACCGTCGTATATATGTGTGTTTGTGTGTCTGCGTTTGTGCCCCCCCCCCCCCAAATCGCTTGACAACCGATACTGGTCTGTTAATGTCCCCGTAACTTAACGGTGTGGCAAAAGAGACCGATAGAATAAGTACTAGGTTTCCAAAGAATAAGTCCTGGGGTCGATTTGCTCGACTAAAGGCGGTACTCCAGCATGGCCACAGTCAAATGACTGAAACAAGTAAAAGAGAATATATATATATATTGTAGGCACCCCTGGACAGACAGATGTGTGTATACATGCATGAATAAAAGTGTATCTGTGAAATTATATATGCATGGATGTGTGTGTGTGTGTGTGTGTGTGTGTGTACATATGTATATAAATGTATTTGCATATCTATTTATATAATGTATTCCTGTGTTGATATAAAATGCATGTATGTATATGAAAGTATATATACTCGCATCACAACGGAAGAATGTGTTACTCCAGAACGATTGAATTAGCCGAGCTAATGCATATCACTGACTGTAAGGCACAGAAGAATCAGCAAGATGTAGAGAAATTCTTACCAAAGTTCCAAGAGTATCTGTCCTTCTATTGGAATTAATGTAAATGATACAGAAAAAAAAAAAAAGAAAAAAATTAGATGTAAGGAGAAAAAAAGTATATAACTTTATATAAATAAAAATACAAGGAAAAAATAGTAAAACAACAACAACAATGAGAACAGGCCTACCTGTAAAGTTATGTATAGTTGTTGTTATGGTCAAACCAAACCAGTTTCTAGCAAGTTGTTATCAATATTGGTTGCTAACTGTCCATTCTTAGAATTTCGGGCCATTAGAAACTGCTTTCATCTGCAGTTTGCTTCTTTTATTTTTTGCTTTCTTAATTTCTTTTATTATTATTTGTAAACTATTTATATCATTTACATTCTCTTTCCTCTTGTTTTTTTTATCTCTCTCTTTCTCTCTCTCTCTCTCTCTTTGATGCATTTTCTCTCATATCTTTTACTCTTGCCTATCACACACTTAGCCTTTTTCACTCTTTATCTAGCTCTTACTCTCTCTCTCTCTCTCTCTCTCTGACACATTTTTTACTAGCTCTGTCTAAACTGCCTCTCTTTTCTCTTGCTATAGTATTGTTTCCCTGCTCTCTCTCTCTCTCTCTCTCTCTCTCTCCCCCTCCCCCTACCTCTCTGTTTCTTTTCTGTATTTTCTTATCCTTTTCTTTTCATTTCTAGACCTCCTCTCTCTCATTTTCTCTCTCGCTCTCCCTGTCTGGCTAACCCCTCTTCCTTCATAATTCTTCTACTCTCTTTCTCTTGCTCTCTTCTCTTCCATAATCTTTCTCTTCACTCAACCTCTCCTTTCATATTCTCTCTCTCTCTCTCATTCTCATATTTTATCTCTTTTTTTTCTTTTAGACCAATTTGTTTTACATTACTTTTTTTTCTACCAGTCTTCCCCCCCCACCTCCTTGTCTCTCACACACACACACACTGACAGCCTTGCTCTTCTATCATTTCCATTTTCTTCTCAATCTCCTGCATTTCTCTGTTTGTTCACCCACTTTCCCCTCACACTCCCCTCTGTCATTCTCTCACACACTCTCCTTTTTTCTTTTATATTTATTAATTATGTTGATGATTATTATGTATGTTGTGCAGCTGTCGATTTAAGATAGCTTGGCTCTCTTACTCCAGTCCTGGCCTTTCTCTCTCACCCTCTCCCCGTCGTTATTTCTCTCCTCTGCAGCTCCTTTCCCTCCACAAGAAGCAAACACACACGCGCATGCACGCACACATGCACGCATGCACGCACACTTCAACTTAGCTGTTACTTCAGATCTAGCCTTTCTGTCTCATCTCATCTTGTTTCATTTCTCTTTACCTTACCCCCACCCCACTTCAAATTTCTCCTCTTCTCATCCTTCCCTCTATAACACACACACACACACAAACTACAACACATAAAAAAAAAATTTCCAAAACAAAAAACAAAACAAGTAAACACTGCATACACAAACTACCACACACGCACACACAAACTACCGCACACACACACAAACTACTGCACACACACAAACTACCGCACACACACACAAACTACCACACACACACACACAAACTACCGCACACACACACAAACTACCACACACACACACAAACTACCGCACACACACACACACGCAAACTACTGCACACACACACAGAGTGAGGATTGTGATAGTGTGTTGTATGTCTGCAGTTTACAAATCGTTCCTGTAACACACATAGCTTCTGGCTTTTTACTTGCTGCTTTCAGATACTAAGCTAATTTGTAGTCACCAGTCTTTCTCTCTCTCTGCATGTGTATGTGGGTATATATTTGTATGTATGTATATGTGCTTGTGTATGTGGGGTTTATATCTGTATGTATGTGTATGTGTGTTTGTTGTGGAGTTTTGTCATCTCTATTCTTTCTCTCTCTCTCTCTTTGTTTCTTATTCTCTTTCTCTCTCTCTCTCTCTCATTCTCTGTATCTCTCTGTGTCTCTCTCTGTCTCTCTCTGTCTCTCTCTGACTTTCTTTCACTTGTTTGTATTCATCATATCTCTTGTTAGTTGCACTACTATTAATGATAATGGTAGTGGTGGGGATGATGATGATGATGATAGCTGCAATACTGGTGACTAATGTTGATGGTTGTGGTGGTTGTTGAGCTGGACAATGTGTTATTTGTTACTGCTGATTAGTCTTCAGGTTCAACCCTAATTAAACAAATCTGTAGTCAGTAGCGTTTCAGCCATGACCCTCCTGCCTTTTTAGAGTTACGTCTAGGTTTGCCTTCATTATCTACTGTGTCCAGTCCTTATACCCTTATACTACATGGTTGTTGTTTGAGGAAGATTTGTCTGTTATTTTTAGCAAATTGAATGACGTGTAAAGGCTTTCTCGTTGTGTTATTTAACCCCAGGTCAGCTCTGGTGGGACAGACTTATGATCAAAAGCATTCTTGCCATAGCCATCATGTCTTTTTTCTCTTTTACTCGTTATACTAATTGTCCCCAGGACGACATTAGCCAATATCTAGTGTCTGTCCTTTCCTGTTTAAGAGGATATAGGGTGATTTCAGGGAAGTTTGGCTGCTATTTCTAGAAGATTAATTGACCATATAGAGCAGCAGTTCTCAGCCATTTTTTTTTTTTACCTATGGATCCCTTTGACTCCCATTTTACTCTGGTGGTCCCTCTCATAGCCATTTGATGTTTAAAAAAAATCTTTTTTATAATTAACTGTTATTAGGAATTGTATAAAAAAAAATTCAGATTTTCTCTGTTGTACATAAATTTTAACTACAAAATTTTATATGGCTCCCAACCCCCACCAAGGGTCACATGGACCCTGGTTGAGAATCACTGATGTAGAGGTTCTTTGTTGGTTCATCCTTCATTGTATTGTTATTGGTAGTGGTGGTGGTGGAGATGATGATGATGGTGCTAATGATGACGATGATGATGGTTGTGATAGCTGCAGTGATGGTAATTGTGTGTAATGTGAATAATGTGATAGAAGTGGTACTCACTGTGCTGTTGATGGTGGTGGCAGTGGCGAAATAGGCTGTAGTTAAGGTGGTGGTGATGATGCTGATGGTTGAGAGGAAGACAAAAGGCTGTGCAATGGGGGGTAGTTGTGATGAATGTGGTGGTGGTTTTGTGTTGATGATAATGATGAAGGGGGATAACTGCAATAGTGCTTGTGGATAATACTGATGGTACCACAATGGTAGTCATTTTGTCTTTGTTGTTGGTGGTGGTGGATGATGGTGCCTCAAGCAGTGGCCATAAATCCAGCTATATCTGCCCTTATAATAATTTATATTAGTTGCACAAGAAAAAAAATCCCAGGGATCATTTTCTGGAGATGGTTATCACTCCCATTTACGAGTGCGTATATTTGTTTATGTCTTGTGTTTTGTCTTTTACTCATTAAGTCATTAGACTGTGGCCATGCTGGGGTACCACCTTGAATTTTTTAGTCGAATGAATTGACACCCCAATACTTATTTTTTTTGCTTGTTTTAAATCTGGTACTTATGTCAATCCCTTTTGCCAGACTGCTAAGTTACAGGGATGTAAACATACCAACAGCAGTTGTTAAGTGGAGATGGAGGACAAAGACACACACACACACACATATGTGACAAACTTCTTCCAGTTTCTGTGTATGAAATCCACCCACAAGGCTTAGGTCATTCCGAGGCTGTAGCAGAAGACACTTGCCTAAGATGCCACACACTGGAACTGAACCCAGAACCATGTGGTTGGGAAGCAAGTCATGCCTGTGCCTATCCAGATATATTTATAATTATGCCCCCTCTTTTCTTTCTCAGTATTTATGTAATCTAATATATTGAAAAATTATTTGATCCTCTTTTTCTTCTCCAATTTTATTTGGGGTTCTTCAGCTCTTATTTCTGCTAATCAAATTCATCTCCCCTTTCATTTTGTACCATTAAAATTAATTTTTTACCTTTTCATTTCCATTTATGTTTATCTAAAAGTGTTTCTAATTTAGACACAAAGCCATCAGTTTTGAAAGAATCAACCCCTTGTACTTAACTGGTATTTTAAAAAATATTTTTCTTCAGCCACTTCTTTAACCTGTACCATACCTCCCCTGCCAAAAGTCATGATTAAATAATCTGAAATTAGAAAATTATTTTATGCTATAAATAGGTACAGGTGTGGCTGTGTGGTAAGAAGTTTGCTTCCCAGCCACATAGTTCTGGGTTCAGTCCTATTGTGTGGTACTGTGGGTGAGTATCTTCTACCGTAGCCCTGGACCAACCTTGTGAGTGGATTTGGTTGATGGAAACTGAAAGAAGCTCGTTTGTGTGTGTGTGTGTGTCTGCTTGTCTTGACTTTGATTGTTGTAAATGAGTGTGACTTGTCATACAAGCAGTGTTATTCATTTCCAATATTCTGTGAGAACATGTCTGGCAATGGAGAAATATTACCTTGCTTCAAAACAAACGAGGGTTGGTGACTGGAAGGGCATCCAACCACAAAAATCTACCTCAAACTTTGACCAACCCATGCAAGCATGGGAAAGTGAACATTAAATGATAAAGTTGATGATGATGATGAAAAAAGGAGGAGAGAGTAAGTTCATGACATGATTTTTATCTTTTTTTTCTTCTTTCTTTTGTAGTGAACATTTTCCCTCATGCTTATGCAAGGAATCAACATTTCCTTAGGATATTCAGTAAGTTTGTTATTTATTACCTATTTAATTATACTGACATAAGGTCACGCTTAAGTTTTTGTAAATGGATTGAAAGGAGAGTTAAACTCACTGATGTGTCAATGACAAAAACACTTGGTTCGCTTAGCTTTAAACAGGGCACCTGATACCACATGGCAGAAAAAACAGCTCACCCTCTTTGTGAGCAGCTGCATTACTATAAATTAGAGACTCATTAATGTAGCTGACAGTCTTGCGTTTCATTCCTCTTGTGAGTAGAGCTTAGAGAGCTTAGTGAAGGGGAGAGATGAGCATTACTTATATCCATTGCTTAAATATAAAAAACTAAAGGGTTAAGGAACTCCTTGATGCACATTTTTTTGAACCTTGACTCTTTTGATACCAAACCATTCCTGATTCTAAGATACAATCTTCCTGTTTTAAGCCTTTAGAATTTAAACTGGATTTGGCCAGTTTGAACATAAAGCAGAAAGAATATTTTGGCCAGATATATCCAGTTTAAATCCTAAAATTAATTCTAAATGTAAACAATCACATCATTGAGATCTTAAAGTTATGAGATAATGCATGATTAATTCAAAACAGTCTGGATAAACAAGCATTACATTTGACAGAGTAACCTGAATGCTAAAGGGTTAAAGTAATCTAGATTAAAATCTTTCACCACAATTTCATGTTAATTTGTGTTCCAAACTAGTTTGATAATGACAGAATTATTTTACTAAATTCTGTATTATTTTAAAAATTAATTGAAGCAAAGGCAGTGTATATCAACAGGAGTGGCTGTGTGGTAAGTAGCTTGCTTACCAACCACATGGTTCCGGGTTCAGTCCAACTGCGTGGCACCTTGGGCAAGTGTCTTCTACTATAGCCTCAGGCCGACCAAAGCCTTGTGAGTGGATTTGGTAGACAGAAACTGAAAGAAGCCCATTGTATATATGTATATAT
>NC_069004.1:19562119-19567034 GCF_001194135.2 Octopus bimaculoides
AACATCGTTTGACAACCGATGCTGGTGTTTTTACGTCCCCGTAACTTAGTGGTTCGGCAAAAGAGACCGATAGAATAAGTACTAGGCTTCCAAAGAATAAGTCCTGGGGTCGATTTGTTCGACTAAAGGCGGTGCTCCAGCATGGCCACAGTCAAAAGACTGAAACAAGTAAAAGATAGAGTAACAAAAGAATTAAGAGAATGAAAGGGTTAATGTTGAACCTGGCCCTCAGTGGTGAAATTAAATGCTGCAATGTATTTAGGTCAGTGTTCTCCCATGTCTGGTAATTAAGTCACTGCTTTATTAATCACCATTATCTATAACTTAACAGACTTTACAACTGTTCAGTGTCTGAATTGTTACTTTTTACATCCAGATTTCTCCATTGCAAGCTACTCATACTTCTTACCATAGCTATTAATCATGTTATGTGTGTGTGTGAGTGTAGGAAATTATAACACCATCTAGTTTTATTAGTTATTTACTCATGTTGTACCATTTAGACTAGTGGATCTCAACCATCTTTTCCTTATAAACCCCTTTGATTCCTATTTCACTCAGGTGGACCCTCAAGGTCATTTGATGTTTGAAAAAATTTCATATTTTTATAATCAAATATTAGGAATTGTATAAAAAGATTGTTAAAATATTTTGTACATTGCAGAAGAATGACCAGTTTATTACACATAGGTGCAGGCATGGCTGTGTGGTAAGAAGCTTGCTTCTCAACCACATGGTTCAAGGTTCTGTCCCACCGCACAGTACCATGCTAAAGTGTCTTCTACTATAGCCTTGGGCCGACTAAAGCCTTGGGAGTGGATTTGGTAGAAAGAAACTGAAAGAAGCCCATCATATATGTCTGTATGTGTTTGTATTTGTGTGTATGTATTTGTGTCTGTGTTTGTCCCCCCCCCCCCATTGCTTGACAACTGATGATAACTATAACTTAGTGGTTCAGCAAAAGAGGCCTATAGAATAAGTACTAGGCTTACAAAGAATAAATCCTGGGTTGATTTCTTCGACTAAAACCTTTTAAGTCAGTGCTCCAGCATGGCCGCAGTTAAATGGCTGAAACAAGTAAAAGAATAAACTTTAGCAATAAAATCTTATATGGACCCCAGTTAAGAACCACTGTTTTAGACTGTTAGTAGTTATTATTCTATATGATTAGGAAATTGTCTTTTGCAACCACATAGTTTCAGGTTCAATCCCCATGCCGCACCTTGGATGACTGCCTTCTACTGTAACCTCCAACTGATCAATGGCTTACAGAAGAATTTGCTAAGGAAGCTTGTCATCTTTGAAGGTGTGTGACTTAGTGGCCTGGGTATTCGGCTCGTCATTGTGAGGTTGTGAGTTCAATTCCTGGCAGCACATGTGTGTCCCTGGGCAAGACACTTTATTTCATGTCATTCCAGTCCACTCAGCTGGCAAAAATGTCTTGTACTGGTAATTCAAAGAGTCGACTTTGTGACATTGTGTGTCACACTAAATCTCTCTGAGAATTATTTTAAGAGTACACAGGTCTGTGGAGTGCTCAGCCATTAATTTCACAAGCAGGATTTTCTGTTGATCAGACCAACTGGAATACTTGTTGTCATCTACCAAATTCTCTAATAACCAATTGTACTGAGATGGAAATATGAGGGAATTTTGTAGGTGTGTGAATGTGAATGTTTACACTCCACATTCGTTACCAGTTTCTTTAAAGTGAAGTTTTGGTGATAGTGACAATCCTCGTTGACATGGCCAATGCTCTGTGCTTTCAAAAGGCCTGTGGAATAAAGAAGCCCATTACTTTAAAAACGGGCACAAGTTAACAATATGAAGATCATCTGGCTGTAAAATCCTGTCCAAATGCATGTCAGAATGGGGGGGGGGGGAAAGGATGTTGAATAAGTGAAAGAATCAAGACTTTATTTCACTTTGCTTTTCTCTTGTGTTACCTTTGGTCGTGTGGTGTTGGGAGTTTGAGTATTGTCCTAAAAATGCCTTTTAGTATTTGCTTATTGTGCTTGAGGTTCAAATCCACGTCCCATCTGGTTTGATTTGTGTTTTCATTCTTCTGAATGATTTGTGTTTTCATTCTTCTGAATGATTTGTGTTTTCATTCTTCAGATTGTCTCCTGAAGACAATGACCCCAGACATGACCACCGCTCTCTGACTAAAACCAGTAAAAGAAAGGCAACATGTGTGAGTGCACACACATGTTGCTTCTTGGGCCATTGCTACTTAACTGATTGTCAGCTTCCTTTGCATCTTTGAAGGCTTGTAAAATAAGAAATCTTTTACTTGAAAATCAGGAAAGGGTTAGCTACAGAAAGGGCATCCAGCTGTAAAACGCACTCCATAATAAATATGTTTAGCAGACAAAAATGTATGTAAAAGGAACATATAAAGTGTGTGTGTGTAATCAAAAATAAAAACAAAAACAAGAAAAACAATAAGAGTCAAAAGGATGTACATGGTGAATGCATCAGAGAAAGTTTAAGATGGAAAAAAGATGGGGTGTGACGTTTCGAACATGTCTCTTCACCAGAAAGAGGAAAAAGGGAACTGCCTGGAGAGAAGGCAAAGTGTCTCATTACATGAGTGTGTGTGTGTGTATAGGTGCGTAGCCTAGTGGTTAGGTTGTTGCAGTCAGGATTGTGAGATCTTGGTTTTGGTATCCAGACCAGCAGTGTCTTGTGCTCTTGAGTAAAACACATGATTTTATATTGCTCCAATCCATTCCTTGTAACTGGCTGGCTTCCCATTCAAGGTGAATGTTGACCTGCCCATCCAGCCAGTGGGATGGCATCATTCGAAAGCTATAAAGATGTGACAAAGTGCATTGTGATCAGCTGTGTATAACAACAACCAGTAGCCTGGTAGAGATAGTGATACTGTGAAATATGACCATCATCATCTTTTAGTGTTTGTTTTCCATGCTGGTATGGGTTGCATGGTTTGACCAGAGTTGGTAATCAGGAGAGCTGCGCCAGGTTCCAGTTTGATTTGGCTTGGTTTCTACTGCTGGATGCCCTTCTGAATGCTAACCACTTTGCAGAATGTGCTGGGTGCCTTTTGGCTTGCACAGGCACATTTTTATGTGGGACTGGCATGGGTGCTTTTTACATGACACCAGCACAAGGCTCTTGCGGGGTCAATCCTCTTTAGCAGGAGGAGCAGGATATATAAATATATAGGTGTTAGGAAGGGCGTCCAGCTGTAGAAACCATGCCTCAAGGGATAATTAGAGTCTGGACACTGTCCAACCCATGCCATTGTAGAAAACAGATGTTAAAAGGTGTTGATGATAATACACACACACACACACACACACACACACACATAATTATGGAGAGGAAAAGAAGAGATGTGAAATGTTTCGAGTGGGTACAGTATTTGACTGTTTGGCCCATGAGTGTTCAGAATCCATTTCAGGTGTTTATTTGTCCTTGAGCAAGAAAACAATTTGTCTTAATTCATTTACATGTGTTAAGTAGCATGAGCAGAGTATATAAAACCATGGGACGTTACTTGTTGCTTCACATAGATTAGGTGTCCTTGTTTCCCACTAAAACAACTTGCAGAAAATTGGATCTGATCAAACTACCTTTAAAATCATTTGAATTTGTAGAGATATTTGTCATTGTTATTTATTATCAACATCAACACATACATATCCAACATACATACATACTTTTTTAAGTAGGGCACTCAACTGTCTTGCACGCAGCGATTAATTTATTTTTACTTTTATTATCTCCACAACCTAAATACGCAATTTATTATCTTCTCTATTTATTATTGCAGTCATTAATAAATCCTGTCAGTTCTGCTCAGAGAAAAAAAAAAAAAGAAATAATGTAAATGCATGTGTAGCTATTGTTGGTCTCTGTTTCCATTTCTTGCCCACTCAACTCCTCATGATGTGCTTTTTCCTTCTCTTTTTTTTTTTTTGCTTCGTTTCTCAAATTATTTTTAAAGCTGCACTGATTACATTATACAGCATTCAGATCATTTATTTTGATATTTATGTGTAATGGACAGAACATACAAATGTATCTATATAAATACATCTATTGTGTGCTTAGTTGTGTCACATACATACATAATACATATATGTATAGGTATGTGCGTGTGTGTGTCTATATATGTATGTGTATATATATATATATATATATATATATATATATATATATATATATATATATATATATATATATATATATATATAGGTATATGTGTAGGTGTGTATGTATATCTATAAAGGTATATAGAAGTATATATATGTTTGTTCATATATGTATATATATAAAAATTTTCTTATTCAGGCCTTGTGCTTATAATAGAAAGGATTATTATTGTTGTATATATGTACACTCACGTACACACTCTACTTTCATTATTAGCTAAGAACACTTTTCAGTATTTATAATGATAAGGTTAAAAATAAAGATTTCTGCCTTGCATATTGGATGTATTTTAGTTAACAGAATAATTTCTCTGTGGTTATTTTTGAATGTCTTCATGGGAACTATCTGATATATAACTACGAAGTTTATGCAAGGTGAAATTTAGAATCAAGTTTCTTAAATGAGAAGTGACATACCCTCACTTTTTTTCTTTACATATTTTCATTCAGCTCTTCTTATTTTAAGTTTATGGTTTTGCTTCTATTTTTTTCTGTCCTTCGTCTTTCTATTATTATTATTATTATTATTAAGAAGGCAGTGAGTTGGCAGAATTGTTAGCATGCTGGGGAAAATGCTTAGTGGCATTTTATCCGTTTTATGCTCTAAATACAAATTACACCGAGGTCAACTTTGCTTTGCATACTTTTGGGGTTGATAAGTACCAGTTGAGTACTGGGGCTGATGTAATTAACTAGCTCCTTCCCCCAAAATTTCAGGCCTTGTTCCTTTACTA
>NC_069004.1:19567327-19572208 GCF_001194135.2 Octopus bimaculoides
TTTATGTTCTGAATACAAATTATGCCATGGTTGACTTAGCCTTTTACCCTTTCAGGGATCAATAAAATTATGTACCAGTTGAACACTGGGGTCAATGTAATTGATTAGCCCCCTCCTCCATAATTTTTGGTCATGTGCTTGTAATGGAACAGAAAGGATTATTGTTATTATTATGCTAATTCAGACATTCTTAGCCCTTTTCATTTTTTAAATTACCAATGCTTTCGGTCTTACACACACACACACACACACACACACACACACACAAACATATCATTTTTCGAAACAATAATTTAATGAAAATATTCCCTAGAAAATTTAATTATTTGAACATTTTCTTTGAGTTAATTAGTGCATTATCATTATCTTTTAACCAGAAATACTTAATGTAAATTAATTTTGGATTATTTCTTCAAAATATTTTTTTGTTTTTTGTTTTTTTTTATTCCACAAATTCCTAACTATTTTTGTTGTTTCAAAAAGAAATATTTCCTGCGATACAAGAACTACTGTGCTGGCTTCCTTCACTGTCTCAGTGTGTGAACAAGCTTTCACAGGAACCGATGAAGGGCAGCGTAACCTGACCACTTCACTTGCTAAAGTATTAAGAGCACATGTTTGAATTCTTGATCCCTTGGGGGCTACAAACCCAATACAAAGACAAGATGGTTACAGCAAATGAGAGAGAGAGAGCTGCTGATAGACAAAACTCAACTTAAGGCTGGCTTGCTACATACAGTGCAAGCATGTATGGATAATACAATCAACACAATGTATTCCAATAGAACACAAACAATTCAAGCTTTTTCTTTTTTTATTCTGATACTTCAGAATTTAAAAGGTATACTTGTAACATCAGAACCTAGGCCATAATATTACACAAGGTTGCATACAGACACACACACACACACACACACACACACATTATGTTCAGGGGAGTGAGCTGGCAGAACCGTTAGCACACCAAGAAAAATGCTTAGTGGCATTTCATCCGTCTTTATGTTGTGAGTTCAAATTCCGCCAAGGTCAGCTTTGCCTTTCATCCTTTCGGTGTCAGTAAAAATATGTACCAGTTGACCCCCCTGCCTCCACGAAATTGCTGGCCTTTTCCAAAATTTGAAATTATCATTATGTTTATATGTGTACGTATATTGTAGGTACTGATATAGATGTATACAACATATTGATTTTAAACATGTAATGTTTAATTATTCACAATGTTTTGAATTAGTCGTGCATTATCTTGTAGCTGTGAGCTTTTGATAATGTAATTGTTTATTTTTAGAATAGCATTGTAGGGTAGGTGTGAGAGGCTGGATCTGGCCAGGTAGAATATTTGGGTTGGACATAGTTGATTTAAATGTAAACGAGTTGAATAGTGTAGCAATCAGATAATTCTAAAATTACATTTTTATTGTCTGTAGGGAAGGGCTCATTGGATAATGTACTTCTAAAGTGTTGTTTCTGGGGAGGATGTGGAAAGGTGAGTCTTTCAGTTATAGATCTGTTACATAAGTACTGAAATGGGAGGAGACTAAACAACTACCGAAATAACTGTATGTAATAAATAAAATAGTACAGAATAGTATAAAAGGCTATTAACTGCTCAGCCTTGTATTTCAGGTGTATTGTGTGTTGGTTATGCTATTGTTACAGACTTGTCGTCAAGTCAATGCCCTTGTGGTGACTTCTAGAATTTTGTAGTTTCTTTTTTTAGCTTATTTTCCATTTGAACTGATTATAACAATACGTGAAATATTGTTATTGTATTTTAAACTGCGTTAGAACATGCATAAACTTCTATTTGTGCTATTGATTTCAATTAGATGAATGCTTATACATTATTTTATTCACATAACATTTCTGAGTACATTTTAATTTAGATTACCTAGTTTTACATTTTCCTTTAAAAAAAAAATCTTATTGTGAATATAGATTCTTTTATTTTATTGGAAATGCTAAGTGTGTAAATACCAAATTCTACCTAAGTGATATTAAAGAGCTTAACTAAATGTGTCACTAAGTATTCTTATTTTGAGGAACACTCTTCATATTCTCTATGCTACCACTGTTTTTAATTCTTGTTTCTTTTCTTATTACGTCTATCTTTTATCTTTTACGTTTTTGCATTCATTGAATTGTGGCCAAGCTGGAGGAATGCATTGAAGGATATTTAGTCCAGGCAAATTGAACCCCTGTACTTTTTAAGTCTGGTGCTTATTCTATCAATATCTTTTGATGAACTGTTAAGTTACAGACATAAACACACCAACATTGGTTGTCAAGTAGGGTGGGTGGGAGTTAAACAAATAGTTACAATCTCCTCTCTCTCACACACACACTCTCATAACAGGCTTCCACACAGTTTCTATGTACCAGATTCACTCAAAGCATTGGTTGACCCAGGGCTCTTTAGTAGAAAACATTTTCCCAAGACACCATGCAGAGAACCGATTCAAAAACCACATGGTTGATTAGCAAGCTTCTTAATTACACTTATTACAACACAACCTTTGAAAGTTTATCTTGTAAACGCCAGACCATTTTGGAAATGTTGCATCCCCCTTTCTTACTGCACTGGCCCCTGTAAATAGCCTAACATTTTGTTGAGCAATGTCTAGGTAGAATCAATAAACCCCAACATCACACTCAGTTTCTGCTTATATTCAGCCTATCCCATATATAGTCTTTCAGTTTAGTGGTTAGAGTCCTGGGCTCCCGATCATAAGGTTGTAGGTTTCATTCTTGGACTTGGTGGTGCAGTTGTGTCCTTAAGCAGGGCATTTCAGTTCACATTGCTTCGGTCTCCTCAGCTGAAAATGAACACCAGCTGAATGCTGGTGCAGCCCTTTTTTTTTCCCCCCCTACCACCTATCATATCCTCACTGTTTCATTTGGTCATGGATGGGATGGAGAGGAGGGTATCTATGTCTGCACCTAAAACAGTTAGCGAAAGCATGGAACATGCTAGCAGGGTCGTACTCTCTTGTTAGTGGCAACTATGGTTTTTCTTTTTACGTATGAGTCTATATATGCAATATGAAACTTTGTCTTTACATAATACAACATAATACATGTCTGCGCTATACATTGTTTTACTTTTGTCACAAATTCTTTCTTGTTTGAGACTGTCTTTGTCTTACTTCTCACCTCCTCACCATAAGTATTTCTAGTTAGGTTTCATTGGACATTCAAAGATGATGTCTGAAAATCATGTTTGTGTGTAAAAGCTGTGAATAAATGCAACTAGACAGACTACTAAACATTACAAATATTCTTAAGCATGTGCACACACAACATAAAAACATAAAAGCTTCAAAATAAAAATAAAAATATAATTTTAATGTTCAGCAGTATCAGAACCAAGCAGTGTTTAGGCATAAGCAAACTTTAAGTTAGTCAAGATATGTTTATGACATATTTCAACTCCTGAACTCACTACAATTATTGTGGAGAAAAAAATTCTCTTATGTTCTACCCAGTGCTGCTTCCTATTAGATTCCTAGACGTGTTTATAGCTCTTGAGCCATTATCAATGGGAAATACCAAAGAGAAGCAACTCTGGACAGACTTAATTAAAGCTAGTTGTAGCTTTAACTAAAACACAGCAACATTGAGTTGCACCATTAGACCGCCAAGTTGGAAGAAATTTTGCCAGTATCAGCGCCAAGCAGTGTTTAGGCATAAATGAACTTTAGGTTGGTTAAAATGTTTGTCACATATTTCATCTTCTAATGGCAAATTCACTGCAGTTACCATGGAGAAAAAATACTCGCTTATTGTAAAAAGGTGTAAAAACACCATATCTGCCCAGCACTGCCCTGTAACTAACCTAAAGTTCTCTTATGCCTAAACACTGTTTGGCACTGATGCTGCTAAATTTATTCCAACTTGGTGGTCTAATAGCACAACACAGTCAACAACATTGACTGTGTCTTAGTTAGAGTTATGGCTTTAAAATATGCCCAGAGTTACTTTCTCTTCGGTATTTAGCACCAGTAGCTCTGAATGGGAGGTGACAAGGTGTGTGACGACTCATTCAACAACCCATGCTAGCATGTAAAACATATGTAAAATGATGATGATCTTTTTTTTAAACCTCTCTGTCTCCTTGTCAACTTTGCCTTTCATCTTTTCAAGGTTGATAAAGTATCATTTCTATACTGGGGTACATTTTTCCTCTTTGTTTCATTTTCTCTCCCTCTCTCTCTCCAAAGAAGAAGAAAAAGAAATCAGCTGTGGGATGGGTTCCACCAGTTTAAAAACTGCCCAAGATATACTGTATGCCACAATGGCACCTCCTCGACTCGATCAAGGAGTTAAGGGCCCAAAAGCAAGGCAAGGCAAGGCGTCTCCCCTTTCACCTTAGTGTAATTCAGAAACATTCTGGCTGAAACAGCTAGTGACAGCAGACCATGAGAGAGAGAGAAAGAGAGAATTCCATAGTTATATATTGAAACAGATTGACCTTAACTGTAACTTACTTTATCAGACCCATAGAAACAACCTAAAGAATGAACCATGTCAATATTTCAACTAAAAAAAGAACTGTAAAGCATTGAATTTGATACCGAAAAATAACCATGCCATCAATAGCTTGCTTGAGACCTGTGTGTGCATGCATTTGCATGTGTGTACATGTGCATGCATGCACACTTGTCATTGCATAGAATTTACAATTTTTTTCCTTATATATATATATATATATATATTTAAACAAACCGATTGTGCAATACCTATTTCTTTTCAAAGTGTATGAAAATGGCTAATTAGAGTTTCATTGACTTCAATGGATTTTAAAAAGTTATATATTTGAGTGTGTGTATGTAAATATATATGTATATATAAATATGTGTGTGTGTGTAAATATATATCTATATA
>NC_069004.1:19572325-19584067 GCF_001194135.2 Octopus bimaculoides
TATATATAATATAATATATATATAGACACACGTTTGTGTGTGTGTGTGTGTGTGTGTATGCTACCACAGAATAACATAACAGAAAAATACATTTAGAAATATATAAATTCAGTAATTTAAAAATATCCTATGAAAAGGCATAAATTTCATATTTTTTTTTTCTTTTTGTATACTGGTTTAGATCCGAAGGATTACCTTAATTTTGCCTCTTGTTAGTTTTTCCAAAAGGCTGTCTCAATGGCAAGAACTTAGTCCAGACTTTTCCATTTTACCGCATTGAGAGTCTGATGTCGATGAATTTCTCCTCTTCACTAATTTTCCTTCATTGTGATCAGCTTGTGAAGGCTTTGGTGGGAGTCGCTATTAAAACCTCTGCTTCATAAATACTTTCTGAACCTTGATGCACTTTATTGGTGGTGCTATTTCTAATGCAAGACAGCTTAAGACGCTTCCACATAATTGCTTGACCTGCTGGAAATAAAAACAACTAAAATATGATACTCCCTCCCCCACCACCACCACAAAAAAATTTCCCCCTGTTATCTTAAAAATTGGGGATACATTATATGATGTAAACCTAGATACACTATGTAAAGAAAAACAAATAATTACAGCTGGAATTGCCTTTTGATCAGAGGTCTGCTTGATTGGAGCTGGCCTGGGGTTAAATGACAACAGTTAGTCTCAGTGTTTTTAGCTAAATTGTCATGTCTGACAACATGAAGGGGATAAAATTTATGATGATGATGATGTTGATGATGATGATCACCACCACCACCACCATGCTTATCTTCATCATCATGATCTTCTCTTCCACCATCAGTCTTATTATCATCTTCACCACACCACTGCTGCCGCTACCACCGCAACCATCATCATTGTTGTTGAACTATTTTGTTGAGCTCTAATTACAGAATTAAGTGATCATTCGGCAATAACCCTACAGTAAATCCAATATGCAAAATAAGACCTGATTTTTTTCTACTGCTTATTCTAGAGTATTTACGAGCACTTAATTTATCAATCCTAATATTGTTGAAAGATCTGATCCGTTAAAACAGGATTCATACATAAAAATGAATACCAAACACATCATTATTATTGTACCTAGATAAATATTTCATCTCTTTGTTGCTTTTTTTGATGACCATGATGGATGGATGGGGTGAATTATAAAATTTCCATGCTGAATGCATCATGCAAACTGCATCTTCTTACCTCATTGTAAAATACTTATATATCCTTCCTTAGTTATGCTCAGTATGAAAATGGCCCAATTTAAGAATTTAAATTCAGTTTTAATTTAGGACATTTTTTATGTACAAACAAAATATTGAACCAGCCTTGTTCCAATCATTGAGAACAAAAAGCATTATTTCCCTTTGTATAACTTATTTTCTATGGAATTATGATTGATAAAATTAATGTTGCGGTGAGTAATTTTACAACAATATGCTGAATGAGTCTAGTTTGCCTCATTTGCTTGGTTATAATTAACCAGACAAGTTCACATTGTTGACATTACCTATAATTTCATGATGTTTTGATGTTATATATTCTATTAAATATATCTTTGTGCTTATATCACTTTGAAGTCATCAGTCCCACTTTGAAGTAGTAAATCTCATTTTGAAATCATAAATCTCACTTTGAAGTGGTATGCACTCACTTAGAATGACTAATATTGTCTAGATGGAGGTCTTAAATGCATACCCATAAGACACGCTACTACACACTAAATTATAATAAAGATTCTGTTATAATAATAATGCCTTATGTTCATGCTGAATTATTCCAAATTTATTATTTTTGGTTGCTGGGTTTTTTGAATTTAAAAAATGTGCATATATTGTCTTTTTATTTTGGGTTATGGCTAAATAGGTTATCATATGACATCAAGATTACCATAGTAAAATGGTTGCTAGTAATTTTTTCTTTTTTTTTCTTTTTTAAATCATGGTACCAATATAGTATCTTTTTGAAAGTGATGTCTTCTTCTGGCATCATATGTTACATTTTGGAGAATAGATTACTCAGAGGCACCATCCACAAGTTAGAGATAACATATTTAATAAAATGAGCATTAAATGCTCATTGGAAATGATTATGTGGTGAGGAAAAGACAATACTAGTCAATGGTTTGTATTTTTTTTTAGTTATTTGTGCACATAAGGGAGCTAAATGAAGTATATTTTCTGTCTTATGAGATTTCCTCAATGAAGCAGAGATTTCATCACATGCTGTAGTGGTGATGAGTGAATCTTTAAGAGAAAGTACAATAGGTGCAGGCATGACTGTGTGGCAAGAAGCTTGCTTGCTTTCCAACCATATGGTTCATGGTTCAGTCCTGCTGCATGGCACCTTGAGCAAGTGTCTTCTACTCTAGCCTCAGGCTAGCCAAAGCTTTGTGAGTGGATTTGATAGAGTGGGTAAGGTATATGTAGTGAAGGCGCATGGCTTAGTGATTAAGGTGTTGCACTCATGATTGCCAGATCATGGGTTCGATTCCCAGACCAGGCATTGCGTTGTGTTCTTCATTTTATGCTGCTTTGCGATCATTTCGACATCTGACATGTGGCACCCAGTTGCACCTGTATAGGTAATGTCAATCTTATGGAGGGAGTGAGCTTATGTCTACACAAACATTTGATCATTATAAACAAATCATCTGTGTGGTTGTTTGGTAAGAAATTGTCGAACCCTCATATGTCTAACAATGGGAGAGGTCCATTTCATATATATATATATATATATATATATATATATATATATATATATATATATATATTACCTTAGTGGTTCAGCAAAAAGAGACTGATAGAATGGATACCAGGCTTTAAAAAAAATGTTCTGTGATCGATTGATTCGAATAAAAGTCCTTCAAAGTGGCACCCCAGCATAGGCACAGTCTAATGACTGAAACAAATTAAAGACGAAAGGTAAATATTACACACTAGTAGGTGTAGAAAATGAGAACATTTTAGAGAATAAATTACTCAAGAGGATTATATAGGCTTGATTAACTCGAAGACTAGTCTACATAAGATGCTATCAATTATCAGCATCAAAAGCCATAATTCTCTTATGCTCACTCTTTATATAGTTGTTTCATTTTGGCATATTTTTTGTATCAATTCCTTTGTAACCATATTTTTATTGAAATACACTCACCCATTTTTCCCCCCCTTTCAATTAATTGTGAAAATAATCAAGAATATAGGCGCAGGCATGGCTGTGTGGTAAGATGTTTGCTTCCCAACTACATAGTTCTGGGTTCGGTCCCACTGCGTCACACCTAAGACAAGTGTTTTCTACTATATCTTTGGGCTGACTGAAACCTTGTGAGTGGATTTGGTAGACAGAAACTGAAAGAAGCCCATCGTGTGTGTGTGTGTGTGTTTTTCCCAGACTGCTACTTGACAACCAGTGTTGGTTTGTTTACATCCTTGTAACTTAGAGGTTCGGCAATAGAGATTGATAAGATTAGGATAAAGGACCGGGGTCATTTCATTTGACTAAAAGTTTTTCAAGGCAGTGCTTCAGCATGGCCGCAGTCTAATGACTGAAACAGATAAAAGATAAAAGAATTTAGAAGTGATTTGAAGCTGATATTGGGTATCTCGCTAAAGAAGGTTCTTATATAAAATTATTTCAGTTGAAATATGAACGCTTTATAACAAATGTATTTTGTATCATAAAACAGGAATTGTTTGTGGCAAGGCGGTAGCAATGAAAGGGTTAAATTATAATCTAGCAGTTGGCATGGGAATTTTGAAGTCTTTATGAAATGCCTTTCAAGTTTTAATTTTCCTATTGTGGGAGTGGAATGAACCTGAACTAAAGGAGCAGCTAAATGTTGGCGAGTGGGGGAGAAGGATTGTTTGTACAATAAGTAAAGAAATATTTAAATTGCTATGCAGTGAACAGAAGTGGGAATTTTCCTGGTAGCATTTCGCACTGATTTATATATTTTCAATGTGTGGTCAGTACCACAAAGTGAAGGCTTTCAGTGAATTGAGATGACGATCTAATTTTAATTCTCATTTGTAACTAATTATCTGATTTCGTTTACATTACCCATGTCCCTGGGGAAAGGCATGAATATCACAGCCCTCGTGCCATTCTCGCAGCAAGTTGTTTAGTCTGATCATTGTTTCAGTCATTAGATGCTTTTAGTATAAATTACTTAAAATGTTGGTTTCAAATTTTGTCACAAGGCCAGCAATTTTGAGGGAGGGGTAAGTCTATGACACTGACCCCACTGCTCAGCTGGTACTTATTTTATTGGCCCTGAAGGTTAAAAGGCAAAATTGACCATAGCAGAATTTGAACTCAGAACGTGAAGTTGGATGACATACTGCCAGGCACGCTAATGATTCTGCCAACTTGACTGAAGTTTATTTATTGCAGCAAGAAAGAGTGGGGGTGTGGTAAGAAGTTTGCTTCTCATCCACATGATACTGGGTTCAGTGCTACTGAGTGGTACCTTGGGTAAATGTCTTCTACTACAACCCTGGGCCAACCAAACCCTTGTGAGTGGATTCGGTTTATGTGAACTCAAACAAGCCTGTCGTGTGTATGTGTTTGTGTTTTTGTCTGTCCCATACCACTACTTGACAACCAGTATTGGTGTGTTACACCTCATAACTTAACAGTTTGGCAAAAGAGAATGATAAAATAAGTACTGTAGTTGATCTATTCGACTAAGAAAATTCTTCAGGATGGTGTCCCAACATGGTCAGAGTCTAATGACTGAAGCAATTAAAAGAGTTACATATTATGGGGCAATAAGATTTTGATAATCAAAACTACTATTTATCTTTGGTGCTCATTTTCTTCTAAATTTGTAACCACCCCAAAAGTACAGTAACTGCTGTTTAATTTCTAAGCAAAAATTCTATAATCTTATATTTTAGTTAACATTTCAATGTTTTCTTGTACCCCTCATCCCCGCTCAACCCCTTCCACCCTAAATCCCCCCCCCCAATTTCATGATATATTCCATGCTTTGCTCTAATTAATATTAATAAATCGTTTGTAATTTCATACCCCTTGTCATTGTAGTGGTTCACAATGGAGCTGATACATTACTACTTTTGGACTTACATCCTGCCTGAAAAAAAAAATCTAGTTTGCTAATTTAGTGAGTTAATCGCTTTCTCTTTACAAATACCTGAAGCTCTGAAGTTACCTTCTCTTTCTTTTCTCATCATCTATATTTTTCTTCCCTTTCAGTTTCTTTCTCTTTTTCTCTCTTTTTTTTTGTCTCTCCATCTTCCAGTCCATTCACTTGATTTGCACAGATGGTCTCATCACTGGATTTTCTCTTGACAAGCTTTCTTTTAATTATTTCCATTATTTTATTTTTCCATTTATTTTACTTCTATATAAACTCTGTAGTTTCCAAATGTTTGTAGTAACTCTATTTTTAGTACACAATTTTCTCCAGTGGCATCTTGATTCTTTTCCCTGTTTTGAAGACCTGTTGCTTGTCAGTAGATGTAGTTTTTTTCTTCTCTTTTTGTATGCAGAGACTTCAAGATAAATGAAGCAGGTTGGGTTGGGTTGGGTGAGAGAGAACTAAATTTGTGACGAAAATGACTTTTTCTTTTCGAGTGTTTCCCAGAGTCACCATGTAATGTAGAAAACTGTCAATGAAAGTCTCTGTTATTGAATAACTCATCATCAGTCGGTCATTTGTCCATTTAGTTGATTTGAGAGGGGGAGGAGGTGGTGGCGGTGAAGTGTGTGTGTGTGTGTGTGTGTGTGTCTGATGAAAGGAAAATGTGTGGTTTTAGTTTTGAAACTGAGTTTGTAGTAGTAGTAGTGTGTACTTTTGTGGGAATTGCTTGCAGTGATGTATTGTTGCTATTGGTATGGAAAGAAAGGTTGGGGACAAAAAATTTAGTTGGCACTTTAATTGTATCACAGATCTTCATATTATTTTAACCTTTTAGCGTTTAAGCTGGCCATATCTAGCCAAAATATTTTACCTGTTTTATGTTTAAACTGGTTAGATCTGGTTTCTCACACCAACCCTATATCATTCTGAAAAATTAACAGTTACCTCATCAAAATGTCAAAGCTACAAGATAATGCATGATTAATTCAAAACAATCTGAATGAAAAAGTATTGCTTTTGACAGGTGAAGGTGCATGGCTCAGTGGTTAGAGTATCGGACTCACAAGCATGAGCTTGTGAGTTCAGTTCTTGGACTGGGTTGTGTTCTTGAATAAGACACTTTATTTCACATTGCTCCAGTTCACTCAGCTGTAGAAATGAGTTGTGATGTCACTGGTGCCAAGCTGTATCAGCCTTTGCCTATCCTTTGGATAACATCGGTGACATGGAGAGGGGAGGCTGGTATGCCTGGGCAAACTGCTGGTCTTCATAAACAACCTTGCCTGGACTTGTGCCTCAGAGGGTGACTGCCTAGGTGCAATCTCATGGTCACTCATGACCAAAGGAGGTTTTTTACCCATTTTTTCCCCCTTTTGACAGAATAATGTGAATGCTGAAGGGTTAAATGCTGAACAACAGAGTCAACAGACCAAACACTTTATGAGTGCAATTGCAATGTTTGTGTAGAATTACTTTATGTTATATAAAAATACTAAGGTGCCGAGCTGGCAGAATCGTAAGCACTCTGGCAAGATGCTCAGCGGCATTTTGTTCGTCTTCAGGTTTTGCGTTGAGATGCCACTATGGGTCGATAAAATGTGTACCAGTCAAGAATTGAGGTCAATGTTATCAACTTACTCCTCTGGCCTTCTGCCAAAATTTGAAATCATGAGTTTGGTTGTATATGTGTATGTCTTTGTGTTTGTCCCTCACTAATGCTTGACAACCGATGTTGGTTTGTTTACATCCCTGTAACTTAGTGATCCAGTGTAAGAGACTGATAGAGTAAGTACCAGGCTTTTAAAACTTTAGCATTTAATCTGACCAAAATATTCTCCCTGTTTTATGATCAAACTGGCCAGATCTGGTCAAACACTGGACAAAAAGCTTAGCAGCATTTCTTTTGGCTTTATGTCTTGAGTTCGAATGCTGCCAAAGTCAACTTTGCCACTCATCCTTTTGGGACCAATAAAATAAATACCAATTGAGCAGTACTGGAGTTGATTAATCCCCCAAAGTTTAGGTCTTGTGCTTATAGTAGAAACAGTTATATAATTGGATTGAAATGCATTTACACACCTATATATGTACTGTTTATCTTCTATCTTTTACCTGTTTCAGTCATTGGACTGCGACCATTCCGGGATACTGACTTACAGGGTTTTTATTCAGACAAATCTATCCCAGTACTTATTTTAACCCTTTACCATTCAGATTACTCTGTCAAATGTAATGTTTATTTATTCAAATTGTTTTGAATTAATCATATAGATATAAGATTTCAATGAAGAGAGTGTTTACTTTTTAGAATGACATTGTATGATAGGTGTAAAAGACCAGACCTGGTCAGCTTGAACATAAAACAGGTAGAATATTTTGGCAAGATTAAATGCTAAAGTTTTAAAATCCCGGTACTTATTCTACCTGTCTCTTACACCAAATCATTAAGTTACCAGGGCATAAACAAACCGACATCGGTTGTCAGGTGGCAATGGGGACAAACACACATACATATACAACCGCCCTCTTTCTGTTTGTGTCTACCAAATCTACTCACGGGCCTTTGATGAGCTTGGGACTATAATAGAAGACACTCGCCCAAGGTACCATGCAGTGGCTCTGAAACTGGAACCATATGGTTGGGAAGCAAACTTCTTAAAACCCACCCACCCAGCTACACTTGTACCTATTGTCGAGTTATCTTATAAATCTCACTTCCTTTCTCTTTCTCTCTGTCTAGAAATAAAAAAAAATTAAATATTAAATTAGAGTAGTTAATTTTAGTTAATTAACTTGCCATTTTTCAAGTTACATGTCATACTTAAAAAGCATTTATTTCTATTGTATTGTATTTCAGTTGCAGCACATATCTATCTATTTTATGTCTCCACAGAAAAGCTGGTCAACACAAATATATTTTTGTCTAATTTCCTAGCCATCTGTTTGTAATACTTTATAAGGATTCTGTAACTGTTATTAAATTAGATGTACAACTTCTCATATTTGGAGTTTAATTGTGCCTTTTAGTAGTAGTGATCTTAGTTAACAATTAGATAAATTACCAAATGCTTGCAGGGATTTTGAAAACTGACAAAGAAACGTGTTTATTTTTGGAATATGGAAACTATACTCTTGAACTCTTTATATTTATAACAAAGAAATAAAAAGGATTTCAAATCATCAGACTCTGTGTGTATGTATTTGTGTATGCCCACATATATACACTTGATTTTTATTTTACACACGAATAGACGCGTATATTTATCTATCTGCCTTAAGTTTGTTTTTATGTTCAGATGTAATAAAAACAATTTTACATTATCTGATAGGCTACCCTATACTCTTGTAGAGTACAAATTTATTATTCTTATGCAAAAATGTTGTTGACAGTAACTTTGAAGTTTCAGCCAGCTGGCTGAAAGATCAAAGTTTTTGCCAACAACATTCTTGTATAAGAATAACACACAAACACACACAAGATTATAAATTAAAAACAGCTCCAGTTATGTAAATATTATCCACCATAGATACATAGTGCATGTGTTTTGTTTAAATGCTCATTTACTGCAGGGTGACATTCAGGGAAAATTCCCTTCATGGTGCATGTAACAAGCTTCTCTTTGATGCTATCCTGCACCAAATGGATGTTTCAACAAAACACATACATTATACTTATGCAACCAATAATAAATATATATATATATATATATATATATATATATATATATATATAAATTAAAACAGTAGGGTAAAAAATTGGATATTAATTAATATCAATTTAATACCAGGGAACAAGCACATTAAAAGAATCAAGGAGATTCAGAAAAAATATCAGATCTCAAAGGATTATTGTATATGTATATATAAAGGAGACCACTAGGTGGACTGTTAATGTGCTAGAAGATCACATGTAATGTGTCTATTAAGACCGAATTGTTCGCTAAATTTTATTTGAGAACAATTCGGTCTTAGCAGACGCATTACATGTGATCTTCTTCTAGTACATTAACAGTCTACTTAGTGGTCTCCTTTATATATACATATATATATAGTAAAATCGACAAATAGAATACAGTGAACTACCAATAGGGAGAGGAAAATTCAATGTTTTCTCTGAAAAGGGCTTTGTCTGAAATGGTGGACACATCCTTCCATCTGCTAGTTCACTGTGCTCTTATCAATTTTACTAAATAATACAAGCTTTGCCGATGCAGACCAACACCAGTCTCTTTGGTGTCTGTTAGGTCATATATAAATTAGTACCATCATCATTTAATGTCCATTTTCCATGCTAGCATGGGTTGGACAGCTTAATAAAAGCTGGCAAAGCCAGGGGCTGCACCAGGTTCCATAGCCTGTTTTTGGCTTGGTATTTACATGTTGCACCAAATGCTTAGTGGCATTCCTTCCTGCTCTTTATGGTCTGAGTTCAAATTACACCGAGGTCAATAAAATAAGTACTAGTTGAGCACTGAAGTCAATGTAATCAAGTAGCATTTTCCCCTGAAAAATTTCAGGCCTTGTGCCTATCGTTGAAAAGATTGTCGTTGTTATTATTTCATCTGAAGGCGGCGAGCTGGCAGAAACATTAGCATGCTGGGCGAAATGCTTAGTGGTATTTCGTCTGTCTTTATGTTCTGAGTTCAAATTCCGTCGAGGTCAACTTTGTCTTTCATCCTTTTGGGGTACTGGGGTTGATCTAATCAACTGGCCTCCTCCCCCACAATTTTGGGCCTTGTACCTAGAATAGAAAAGACTATTATTATTTCATCTGTCTTTATGTTCTGAGTTCAAATTCTGCAGAGGTCGACTTTACCTTTCATCCTTTCGGGGTCTGTAAAATAAGTACCAGCTGAAATTGTTGTGTTGTGCCAAAATTTGAAATAATAATAATAATAATAATAATAATTATTATTATTATTATTATATGGAGGTTGATAAAAATAAGTTCCAGTTGAGCACTGGAATTGATATAATTGGCTAACTCCCTCCTCCTAAAATTGCTGGCCTTGTGCCAAAATTATTATTCTTATTATAAATAAATAGAGTATCTGGCAGAATCATTAACATGCTGGGCCAAATGCTTAGAACATGGAAGACATGCGAAATGCTGCTGAAGTTGACTTTTGCATTTTTTTGTGCATTCAGGGAAATAAGTACCAGTCAAACATTGGGGTCCATGTAATCGATTTCCCTTTCCTTTTAAAAACTGCTGTCCCTGTGCCAAATTTGTACACTCTAAGTGTTAATCCAGCTGAGGTTGACTTTGCCTTTCATCCTTTCGGGGTCGATGAATTATGTACCAGTGTGCAACACCGGGGTTGATGTAATCGACAAGTCCCCTCCCCCCAAATTTGAGGCCCTGTGCCTCCACTCGATAGGATTATTATTACTATGTGGTTCAAAAGGCAGAGAGCAAAGTGCCTTGTAGTATTTGATCTGGGTGTTTTAATACTTTGTGTTCAAATTCCATCAAGATCAATCTTTTGGATCAGTATTGACAAAACCACTCCCCTCAAAGTTGCTGGCTTTGTGCCTAAATCAGAACGATAGTTTGTCATATCCCTTGTGTTTCTGAGTTTAAACCTTGTATTGAGTGACTTTGGCTTTTTGTTCATGTGGTGGGGTTGATAATATCAATACTACTTAATTATTAACAACACCCTCTCCTACACCAAAAAAAATTTGTGACTTTGTGCTTCAATTAGACATTATTATGATAGTAGAGTGGTTAGCCTTCTGGTATTTACCTTCTAGGGGATCAGCTTTGATTTTCCTACTAGGCTTGATTTTATCAACAGTGCTTCTTTCTTCGCCAATTTTTTTGCCTTGTGCTCTTGTAAAGCATTAATCATTATCTTTATTATTATGTCTGTATATATTTACACACGTGTTCATTGCGAGCGATTGAGTTATGTAAATCTAATGGCCATATGTCTGTAATAAAATAAATTAGGCAAGATCTAATTATCTATTATTTTAAAAGCGATTTATTTTATGGAATAGATGTCTAGTTAATAACCTCCGTCTTAATCTCCTAGAAACGGTCTCTTCCAGACAGCAGTACTTCAGTGACTTAACAGGGGAGGAGGAGGAGGAGGAGGAGAAGAAGAAACAAAGCCAAAACTACCTTGAATGAATGAATGAACGAACAATCAATATAAGGGTGAACTGAGTGAGAATTTTAACACGTTTCTATTTAGAAACCAAAGTCGAATTTGTGTTCAATACACAAGCATACACATGCAAACACTCACACAGAAGCACTCGCATACATAGTCGCTCAGTTCAGAGCTTAAATTCACACTATTTGAATGGTTGAATAAGTAGATGTATTAATGTTCCGCAAAGAGTTGAGTGAAGAAAAAATATAAATATATTCGTCATACAATTTTGTACGTGTGTGTGTGTGTGTGTGTGTGTGTGTGTGTGTGTGCGTGCGTGCGTGCGTGCGTGCGTGCGCGTGCGTGCGTGCGTGCGTGCGTGTGTGTGTGTGCATAATATAGTAGTTAAATACAATTTGTGTATATAGTTAAATACAGAGAGTATTAGATAGTATCTTACTTCAGGAATAATGTTGTTTGTGTATGTGTGTGTATTTATGTGTATGTATGTGTGTG
>NC_069004.1:19584077-19587665 GCF_001194135.2 Octopus bimaculoides
TATATATATATATATATATATATATTTATTTATATGTATTTGTGTATGTATGTGTGTGTATATGTATGTGTTTTTGTGTATATATGTGTGTGTGTGTCTATATATTGTATATATAATGTATATATGTATGTGTGTGTATATATATATAATATTTATGTATGTGTATTTCTATGTACCTGCATATGTATGTGTGCGTGTGTATATGTATATATATGTATCTGTGTGTGTGTGTATGTATATAAATACACCCACCCACACATGGTTGTGTAGTTAACTTCCCAGTCACATGACTTTAGGTTCAGTTGCATTGCATGCCACATTTGACATTTGGCTTCTATAAACTTGGGCCGAGTGAAACCTTGTGAATGGATTTAGAGAAACTGAAAGAAAGACCGTGTGTGTGTGTCTTGATACTGCATGATAGTTGTAAATGAGTGCCACTGTCAAACAAGTGGTGTCATTTGTTCGCCAGTCTTCTGAAAACTAGCTGGGTCATAGGGAAATATTACTTTACCTGGAAACAAAGATTGGTCAACTGGAAGGGGGCATCAGCTGTGAAAGTTCTACCTCAGTGAATTGTGTCTAACCAATGCAAACATGGAAAAGTGCTTGTTAAATCGATGCTGGTGCTTTATACAGACACACATATATTTATATACGTTTTAAGCCAGTTCATTTGGGGAAGGGGCTACTCTTTTACATCACTTACCATTGGGCTTAGCACTTTCAACCATGTCTGATATGCAAATCTGCTGGCTCTACCTGTCTCTCATCTCTTCGAATTTTAGCTTCCAATAAAATCACATCATCACAGTATCTGTTGAAGGGACTCTTTCTGAACCACTCCCAATCGATTCTGGTGTACCCCAGGGTTCAATTTTGTTCCCATTCTCTTCCTTCATCTATGATTTATTTGCTTTCATGTCTAGTAATGCTTGTTCATATGCAGATGGCATCACTTTTCAGTTCTCTGGGACCTTTCCCAACCATCTTTCATTCACATGCAGCCATAGCACAATATGCCAAACTTTCACCTTTTCTATGAACGGTGGGCCTTGAAAGCATCCTTCAGTTGGGCTTTGCTAATCTTGTCACTGCTCTTATGCAGATGACATCAAGTCCTCTGTGACCTTTCCTAACAATCTAACGTCCACATGCAGCCCCAACACAACATATCAAACTTGCACTGAATCCATGATCAAGGACCTCAAAAGTATCCTCCTGTTGGGCCTTGTTAATCTTGTGACTTTCAATATAAGTACACTCTTCGTATCAAGAGAACACCTAAGCTTGAGTCAAGAGTCTAAAAGTTAGGCCACACTACCACCTAAGATCTCTTCTAGTGAAAGCAGATCCTTGACTGGGACTGATTCTCAAAGACATGAAAATAATCTCTTTCAGACAACTACTGATACGCTACAAAGCTCAGCTGTGGAACGCAGTGTAGTATTGCTCCCACATCCTGGGACAGTGCTGTTACTGCGCACATAAGGATCCCAGATAACATTCATAGAAATACCATTTAATTTGCTTGCTTCATGCTCTTGCTTAATGAGGCTGGGGTCATTCCAGGTTAGTTTTCCCAGAGATGTCATCATGCATAGAGCTGACCAGGTCCACCTGTCAATCAATCCCAGCCAAACCATCACTGCGGACATGTGGCAACGAACAACACTTGCAGACTTGATCCTGTCACTCCATGATGAAGTCAGTGTTGCTTTGAAGAAGCTCAACAACCACAAATCCCCTTTAATGTGCACTATCACTGGAGGTGTTGGAGGCAGGTGGAGACAACATGATCCAGTGGCTCACTTGTATCATCAGGCATGCATGAGTATCAGAGCGACTTCCAAATGACTGTACCCGGGGTATCATCCTCTCTTCCGGGAAACAGAAGGGCGACAAACTCATCTGCAACAACCACAGGGGTATCACCCTCCTCTCCATCTTGGGCAAACTCTTCACCAGCATCCTTGTAAGCTGTGCCACTCAACTGGTTGACATAAAATCATTCACAGATACATCCCTGCCTCAGACCCACAAAAATGCTGTCTGTGATGTGTAGCTATGTATTATTATCATCATCAGTTTTAACTCTGTAACTAGTTCCAGTTTCAGAGCTGTGGCCATGCTGGGGCACCACCATTAGCTTTACTACACCTTCACTATTTGAAACTGCCTCTGATATGTGGAATTTGGTGAATGAGGGAGTTTCATGCTGCTGCCACCTTCATCTGCATTTCCTGAGGTAGGCTCATCTGGAATCCTTGAGAGGAAGAAATCCAGTTTTGTTTTGAAGACACCTACATCCACACCATCATCATCATCTTCGTTTAATTCGGCTCAAATATTCTACCCGTTTTGCGTTCAAACTGACTAGATCAGGCCTCTCAGAACTACCCTGCAATGTCTTTCTAAAATCTGAAAGCTGTGAGACTGAAGCAGGATTAATTCAAAACAATTTGAATGAATAAACATTATATGTGATGGAGTAATCTGAATGCTAAAGAGTTAACAGTGTTTGATGGATCCAAGGAGTGCATTGTTGCTGCAGTATCTGCTTTGATACTGGTTTTATGGGCTGAATGCCCTTCCTAATACCAACCACTTCACACCTTGGATCGGGTGGCCTTGATATGTCACCTGCACTATTGAGGTCACTGTACAGTTTGCAGGGTGCTAAGGGACAAGGGGGTTACTATGAAAAGGTTTTTTTTTTTTTAGGGAGATCTGCATAGCTATGCACATCCAGTAAGGGAAAGTGAGGGAGAGAGAAAGCGGAAAAGATCAGTAGGGGCTGAAAGAGAATAATGGTGGTGAGGTACCTGGGTGCATCCCTCCCCCCAATTTTATATAATTAGTATATGAAATTTATAAATATCATGCACACATATACATATACATCGCAACCACCAGCATCATTTTATGTAGATATATATGCGTTATGTGTGTTTATATGTATGTATGTATGTGTGTGTGTGTGTGTGTGTGTATATATGTATGTGTGTGTGTGTGCATATATATATATATATGTATGCATGTGTGTGTATATTGTGTGTGTGTGTGTGTATTTAAAGAAAAATTTTTAAAAGCATTTCCAAATGATAAAAAAAAGAATGAAGCAAAAGAAGAATGCAAAGACAAAGGAAGTATATGATGAAAAAGTGTCTCTCACCAGCCTTCCATAGAATGTTATCTTTTTGGTTACTGTGTTTCCCTTCTCTAGTTATCTAGTGAGGTTTCCATGGAAATGGAGAGATTCAGAGATTCAGTAGTCTTGGAAGGTCAAACTAGTAGGTGAGGTCAGGAAGGTGCTTCACACATTCTGAACACTGTGAGGCATGAATGGCCAGGAGCTGAGGAAGAAACATTTGCGATGGTGGTGGTGGCGGTGGCGACGGCAGGATGGAGAGCCGGTGGGGATGTGGATTGTAGATTGGAAGGTGATGGTGCTGGTGGGAGCATATGTCCTTTTGTGTATGAAATGGAGATGGTGGATGTAAGAGAGAAATGTAGTCGACTATGCATTATGTGTATGCACATGCACACACACACACATGGCTGTTTTCTTGGTTGCATCCTTCTTAT
>NC_069004.1:19587779-19591924 GCF_001194135.2 Octopus bimaculoides
ATATATATATATATATATATATATATATATACATATACATACATACATACATGTATATGCATGTATATTGTATGCGTATATGCATGTATATTTTATGTATATGTGTGTATATATATGCATGTAAATTGTGTGTATATATGTATACGCATGTATATTGTATATGTGTGTACACACAAGCACACACATGCTTGTATGTTGTATGTATGTATATTGCATATGTGTGTTGTGTGTATTATATATATGTATATACTTCACATATTCAGATGCACATTGCATCCAGATATATGCGCACACATAAAAGTACATTCATAGGTGCATAATCTATAGATATTCATGCACGCATGCATGCACACACACACACACAGAAACACATAGAATTCTATTACAGTATGTTATTGGCGTCTGATATATAAATGATTGGTTGAGCATTTACTCTCCTCTTTTGCTTGCTGTTAAGACAAACATAAAGAGATACACCTAGATAATAAAAGTTGCAATAAGGGATTCATTCACTTAGAATTCAAGGTATTTATATTTATGAAATATAGAATTTGGTGTCAACTTGATATTACTTGCTTGATGGAAATATGTTTGATAAAGGTGGGTGGTGTTAAATTTAGGTTCTATGGCTAGGGGTGTTTTTTTTTTAATGTTTTGTTATTACTGAAGTGTTCATGTCAAATGTTGTCTTCTATCTTCTATTCATCATCATCGTCATCATCCCCATTAATCTTATCATCATTCATCAGTCATTAACACTATTCATTATTACAATCATCCCCACCAACATTATCATTACTATTACTACTACTACCATCACCACCATAACCACCACTACCAACTCCAACATAAACAGCATCATCATCTTTCTCAGGAGGGAGTGATTTGAAGATAGGTGTAAGAGAGAGAAAACATTTTTTTAAATGGGAAACAAAGAAAAGAATCGGTCCTTTTTTTCTTAATCCTTCATTTGTAATATTTTACACACACACACACACAAAGATGTATGTAGATAGAAAAATGATGAAATCATAATGAATATTTTATTGCTAATAATTATTTCTGCAAAGAGGCAGAATTTCTATATTTAGTGGCTATTGTTGTCATAGCTTATTATCATTTTCTTGTTAATTAGTATTAATTATGTCCACTGTGGAAAGTGGCCATAGCTTAGAATAAGAGGCAGGCTCCTGGCAAGCTACGTCTTGTGTGTGTGTGTGTGTGTGTGTGTGTGTGTGTGTGTGTGTTTGGTTATGTGTTGTCTGACCCCGTTTTTTTCAGTTACAGGTCAAATCCATTACACTACATTTCTGTGCCAACTGACACAGGTGAAGGAAGGAAAGGCATGAAAGCCTCAACATCACATTTCTTTTTTTTCTTCTTTTTTTTTTATAACCCTCCGTGGAAATTTTAGAGGGAAGAGGCCTGTGTACTTAGTGAGAGAGAAAGAAATCAATAGTAATTAATGTCCACAGATTGATTAATATTTTCAACATTAAACATTTCTGAACTCAGGCCATGTTGTAGAGAATTCATAATTAGGTGCTGGAAGATGGAAGAGCTGGGGAAGAAGAGGTGAGGCTGGAAGAGATGGGTGGGGTTTAACTGTAATATTTGTAATAGGTGTTTTGTTATTTAAATAAATAAGATGATCATTATTAATTTAATTTTTTATTTTTTAAAATGTGTTATTAGCTGGATAGTAAAGAAAACAGAAAAAGAAAGCAGACACTGACTGTATCATGTGTGGTAAGGTAACATTGGTTCACTACAAGTTTAGTAGGGAAGTAACAATTTTTTTTTCTTCTTTTAATTGAAATAATTAATCATGATTATCGAGTGTGTGTGTGTGTGTGTGTGAGAGAGAGAGAGAGAGAGAGAGTGTGTTAGTAAGTGAGCAACTAGATAGTTTTATTTGTTCCTATCTGGCAGTGACTTGAACAGTTACTAGTGGTGAACCATGTAGAGTGACGTGGGAGGAGGAGGAAGAGGAGAGTTCCTTGTGAAACAGGTCTCAAACTAAGAGCTATCATTCTCTTCCTTTTCTACAGATGTTCTTGGGAAATATATATTTATAAACCTGTTAACGTGTCCTTATTTTTTTTCCGGACTCAGTAGGAGCTAATTTAAGATGGATATACATATCTGAGATTCCAAAAGTCATTGTGCTTAGTGTATACTGGACATACATCAACATTGATTTGCTGGAGATTTGTCAACTTCTTTAATGTTGCTGCCATGAGAAAATGCACCCATTATACTCTGTGAAGTGGTTGGCAATAGGAAAGGTACACAGCCTTAAAAACCTAGCCAAAAGGAGCTGTGTATGAGCGCCAGTGTATGAGAGCAGTGTCTTCTAATTAGAAGTGACCCTATCCACAAGTATCCTTCCAACCCATTTCAGCATTGGAATGCAGGCATAGGAGGATGATGATGATGATGATGATAGCTACAGCTGCCACTTGGAATCTAGGATAACTTGGTGGAATATATCTATGCTTCTGCTGCTTGTTCTAGGTACATATGACCCAGTAAAACATTCATAATGTGACAGCAGAAGGGAGAGAAAGGACTGCATCAGCATTTGGCTGCTGTTCATTTCAGCTGATTTGTGGCATTTTTGACTGGTGTACTTGCTAATGACACCTTTCGGGAGGGGTCCACATATTTATAGTTTGATTACCTATGGACCTCTCATGACTGTTTTTATGAATGTGCTGGCAATGTACTTCAGACAAGGTATATTTTGAAGTACCTTATATTAATATAACTATCACCATCATCTGTCCACTTTCCATGCTGGTATGGATCGTATGGTTTGACAAGGATCCAACAAGTCGAAGGTCCACTTCGCACACACTAGGAAAGAATCAATCATTGGAAAGGATTTAGTTAAGTTAACCTTTTCATTATTAATCTGATGTTTGTTATATGACTTAACCAAGAGGATCTCATATAAAATTATAATGGGATGATTTAAGTATGAACAGTTTCATATGAAAGGTTATGTATCACACAATTAGATAATGCCCCAAGTAGGTTGTATCAAAAAAGTTGATTGTGTTGGATAAAGGAAGTTGACTAAACCTAGTGATCTGCAGAGTTTACTAGATATCATAGAGCTTTTAACTCCTTATCCATCACGGTATTCTATCAGAAGTAATGCTTATTTATTCTCATTGTTTTGTATCAGTCATGCATTAACTGGTAGCTTTGAAATTTAGAATGATATTGTAGGGTTGGTGTGAGAGGCCAGATCTGGCCAGTTTGAACATAAAACAGGTAGAATATGGCTGGTTTAAATGCTAAGAAGTTAAACTTGTCTTTATACTGAGGTTCTTACTTGCTTTAAGAGTCACATGTGGATAACCCCCCCCCTCCACCATACACACATGCATATGCTCACATATGCAGCTATGGTGGTGGAATTTTTCAAACACAGCAAATTTTCTATAATGTCTGATTTGATGCAACACATTTTCCAAGTTTAAATCCCGCCAGCATTGACTTTTCTTTCCATTTCTTCAATTGCTGATAAAACAAGAAGTACTAGCAATAAATAAATAAATATAACAAAGGATTGACTTAGTTGCCAGTGTTTCTTCCTTTTCAAATGAGATCTGGTACCCCAGATGATTGATCAGCTATATTTATTGTAAACCTATTAGCCAGACACCTTGTCAGATGCCTCAGTCTGCAGACTCAGCGTGTCTATGTAACTAACTAAATCAATTGTTGTTTATGCTGTTTCACTTGTTGTTTATGATAAATCAAATATCGCATATTGGTATCTCTTCATTTTTGTTGGAAATTGCCCCGGCCAACCTAAATACAGTAGTAAATATTTTGTACAGATATTCGCATAAAAAGATTAACACTAATGTTTAAAGAGATTTGATTTATCAAAACAGAAAAATGTCAGATTATGTACAGTGAGAAACACAGGCATGTCTATGGAGTTAAGAAGTTCACCTACCAACTACATTATTTCAGGTTCAATTCTACTGCATGGCACCTTGGGGGGTTTTCTACTACAGCCTAAGGTTGATCAGGTTTTGTGAGTGGCTTTAGTAGGGAAGCATTTTGTATGCATGCATTCATGTACATGTGTGTGTGTGTGTGTGTGTGTGTGTGTGTGTGTGTGT
>NC_069004.1:19591934-19593207 GCF_001194135.2 Octopus bimaculoides
GTGTGTGTGTGTGTGTGTGTGTGTGTGTGTGTGTGTGTGTGTGCAAGTATCTGTCTATGTTTACAGTTGTACTTTTGCCCAAATCACTGAAGTACAACTTCTGGTATTAACATTTTATCTTTTCAAGTAATTGTCTGCTAGCTTTGTGCCTTCAAAGAAATGTAGATAAGAGATCCTATATTTGAAAAACCAGTAAGGATTACTTACTGAAAGGACATTCAGCTGTAAACCCATGCAAGCAGGGGAAAATCAACAGACAAAAAATACTCAAAGCCAACATTTGCTATTTGATAATCACAAATTATTATTGATAATTTATCATTGTAAGTGATGAATTGTGGAGGTGCGTGGATTAGTGGTTAGGGTGTCAGCATCATGATCGCAAGATTGTGGTTTTGATTCCAAGACCGGACGACGCGTTGTGTTCTTGAGCAAAACACTTCATTTTCACGTTGCTCCAGTCCACTCAGCTGGTAAAAATGAGTAATGCTGTGATGGAGTGGTGTCCCGTCCAGCTGGGGAACACATATGCCATTGAAACCGGGAAACTGGGCCCATGAGCCTGGCTAGGCTTTAAAAGGGCGCATTTATTTTTATTAAGTGATGAATTGCATAAACAGGTGTTATTCCTTTATTTATAGATAGGTGGTGGTGCTATGAATTTTTATTATGGTGTTTTTCCTTTTGATTACATTTATATAACAGTCAACAAAATTCCATAATAGTGTGAAATCCTTCTTTTAAATATCCCATAGCAATTGTTTCATTCCTTGCTTTGTAAGATAAAAGTTTCATTTTACTAATTTTAAAACTATGATCTCAGCTGGAATAACATGTGCACGCGTGCACGCACACACATGTATGTATATCTTATATGTGCTTCACAGCGTTCAATACATACACACTTCTCCATGTCTGGCTGTACAGCCTTTTTGTTTGTTTATTTCACCGTTTCGTTTTCCTGTCTTGTTTTCCGTCCGCCACTATCCTCCACGAAAAAAAATTTAATTTGTGTTTGGGGGACAGAACCATTTTAACGATGCGTACTGCCTTAATTCTTCGAAACGCCAGTGTTTTAATGGTGGCAGCTGATGAAGATGTTTCTATGTGGCCTACTTGTTTGTTGTACCTTGTTATCATTTTGTCCATGTTCTTTTGCCATGTCATGTACCCAGTTATGTATCTATATGTACATGTGGATGAAAGTATATACATACATGTACATATATATGCATATACTCATATATTGTTTATATATTGTTTATATATATAT
>NC_069004.1:19593559-19594796 GCF_001194135.2 Octopus bimaculoides
TATATATATATATATATATATATATATATATATATATATATGCAAGTCCGTTATGTATGTGTGTGTGTGTGTGCGTGAGTGTCCCCCCACCACTACTTGACACCCAGTATAGGTTTTATTCGTCTCTGTAACCTAGCAGTTCAGTTGGTAGAGACTGACAGAATAACTACGAAACTTAAACTAAGTACTCGGGTCAGTTTGACTAAAACCCTTCAAAGCTCTGGGCCCAGCATTATCAGAGTCCAGTGACTGAAACAAGTAAGAGAATAAAAGTAATAGGATGGCAGGAATAATGAACCCCCTAGACTTACATGCCTGCTTTATAGAATATAACTTCATCCCTTTGTGTACTGAGGCTTTCAAGCCTTCCTGGTTTGATACATCAAGAGTCAATTAAATGAGTAATAGGCATGTAATGATGTTGATTCAATTTGCTGTCTTGTTACAGGGTGATAATCAGTTTTAACCTGTTCAACTTTAGTGAGTGATGGTAGCTGGCTGAATCAATAGATTGGAAGACCAGTGATTGATAAAGGCACTTAATTTTCAATTGATCTGTCAGCTTCTCTGTAACAAGGTACTATTGGGAGGGAGATACAGCTCACTGCAGTAAGTGGCTTGCATTGCAGTGCTTAGATCAAATCTTGCCACAGACTGGGAACCATCACTACTGTTGTCATCATCTGAAGAAGTCTGTACATTGTTGCCTGATTTTTTTTTGAAACAGTAGCCAAATGTCCTTTAGCAATATCCTTTCATTTTCAGAGAGAGCATATTGGATAAATTTAGTCTGGCATTTGATAGGGGATAGTCATAACTTGAATTATATTAATCATCGGTCTGTTTAATCATCATTACTGATTTGGAATTTTAATCCTCATCAGCTATAATCCAGGTATTAATAATGGTTTCAAATTTTGGCACAAGGCCAGTAATTTGTGGGGGAGGGTGGTGGATAAGTCGATTACATCGACTCCAGTACTCAACTAGTACTTATTTTATTGGCCCTGAAAGGATGAAAGGTAAAGTCGACTTTGGCAGAATTTGAACTCAGAATGTAGAGATGGAGTGGCTGTGTGGTAAGGTGCTTGCTTACCAACCGCATGGTTCCGGGTTCGTTCCCACTGCGTGGCACCTTGGGCAAGTGTCTTCTACTATAGCCTCAGGCCGACCAAAGCCTTGTGAGTGGATTTGGTAGACGGAAACTGAAAGAAGCCTGTTGTATATATGTATATAT
>NC_069004.1:19594844-19595470 GCF_001194135.2 Octopus bimaculoides
TATATATATATATATGTTTGTGTGTCTGTGTTTGTCCTCCTAGCATTGCTTGACAACCGATGGTGGTGTGTTTACGTCCCCCGTAACTTAGTGGTTCGGCAAAAGAGACCGATAGAATAAGTACTAGGCTTCCAAAGAATAAGTCCTGGGGTTGATTTGCTTGACTAAAGGCGGTGCTCTGGCATGGCCGCAGTCAAATGACTGAAACAAGTAAAAGAGTAAAGAGTATATGAATATGTGTGTGTGCATGTGGGTATATATAATATATGTGTATGTACAGTAATCCCTTGCCATATCATGGTTCACTTATCACACACTCAGTACATCGCAGTTCATGTATTGCTTACTCAGTACCCCATGGATTTTTCTGGCTAACATATGTAAATTTATATTGTGGACTCCTCAGTATATCACGGGTTTCTGCAGCTTTTAGATTTTAATTATTTCTGTGGGAGGTTCTGGAACGTTACACCCGCGATAATCAAGGGATTACTGTATTTATTATCTTCATCAGTAACCCTCAGCTAAGTTGTTTACAACCACTCTGTGTGGGTGTGGGTGTAAGTATAAATATATTTATATTTGTGTGTGTGTGTGTGTGTGTGTGTGTGTGTGTGTGTGTGTGT
>NC_069004.1:19595480-19595744 GCF_001194135.2 Octopus bimaculoides
TTCGAAATGCTTAGTTTTAGAATGGTGGCAGCTGATGAAGGAAATGTTCTCTTTGTGGCCTGAGTGTTTTTTGTACTCTGTTTATCATTTTGTCCATGTTTTTTTTTTGCGATGTCCTGTACCTAGATATGCATCTATATATACATGTAGAGGTAGGTATTTACATACATGTACGTATATATGCATATACTCATATATTATTTGTATTATATATATCGTGCATACTGCAATCACCTTTGAAATCCGTGTTGCTTATTTTTTGAT
>NC_069004.1:19595795-19603581 GCF_001194135.2 Octopus bimaculoides
TATATATATATATATATTTGAGAGAGGGTGAGGAGAGAGAGACTACACAGTATACTCTATAAAATGCAGGACAAAGAACTACCAGTTAAGTTCTAGGATCAGTTTAATATTTCTCTCAGGCACTCCAGATTTGAATGGAAATTATATAAGAAGAATCATGGCCGTGGAGCGAGTCTGCTGGGTTTGTGAAACATATCAGTAGATTGTTATAAAATTCCAAGAATATGTATGTTGGTGATACAAGGATTTTTTAACATTGGCACAAGTCCCATACATCTTGAGGGATTAAGGTCATCCAATTTAATTAGTCCTAGTACTTGACTGGTGCTTATTTTATCACCCCTGGAAGTAGAATATAGAGAGGTCATCATCATCATTTAACATCCACCTGGCATGGGTTGGACAGTTTGGTGGAGCTGGCCAGGCAGGAACCTGCAGCAAACTTCTGTGCCTGTTTTGGCAGGGTTTTTATAGTTGGATGCCCTTCCTAACATCAAGTAAATATTTAAGTAAATATCTTTGTTTTGTATCTGGTTTGCAAGATTCTTGATGTGAATTTGTGTGTTGGAACAAATTTTATTGTACCACTGTTATTATCCGATGGATTTGGGTTATAAATTGGCATAAGTAAATATCACAATTTATTTTGTCTGATGCTCTTCTGATTCTGCCAGTTGCACCCCAAATATCAGTTTCAAATTTTGGCACAAAGCCAGCAATTTCAGGGGAAGTGGGTAAGTCGATTATATCGACCCCCAGTGCTCAACTGATATTTATTGTATTGATCCTGAAAGGATGAAAGGCAAAGTTGACCTTGGCAGTGTTTGAATTCAGAACGTAGAGACTGACGAAATGCTGCTAAACATTTTGCCAGTTTGATACCATGATGATGATAACAATGACGACGACCCTGTCTACTATAGGCACAAGGCCTGAAATTTGTGGTGGTGGTAGTGGTAGGGGGTGGGTGGCTAGTTGACTACATCAATCTCAGCTTTTGCCAGCTCACTGATAGATATGCATCCCACATATTGATATAAACATTATCACACTCTTATTTATATCTGAGACATGATCAACAAAATGATGTTTTTCTCTCGTTTGGGAGGTTATTTGAGAAATTACCATGAAGCTTTACACATGGACATAACCGTGCACATTTAAATCACACACACATATGTAGAATTGGTTGGCTATCATCTGATTGGCTAGAAAATAGTTGCTCTTTGTAGCCTTAAGGCACAAGCCTGGGCAAGTTGTGGAGATTATTGGTTTTCAAACTGTTTGTCCAGTAACGTCTGGTGATACGACTTTGTGTTTGCTGCAAAAGTTAAACTGATGATAACTGAGTAGTTGTTTGGTCACTTACTATTCCACTTTTTCTTTATGTCACTCCCTCTCATATATACACCTTGTTATCATCGTCATTTAACCATTTAACCCAGCCATACCTCTGCCTTAATATTCAATCTGTTTTATGCTTAAACTGGCCTTTCAAACCTGCCCTACATTGTCATTTTATAAATAAACAATCACATCATTGAAATCTTAAAGCTATGAAATGATGCTTGATTAATTCAAAATAATGTGAATACATAAGCATTACATTTGACAGAGTAATCTGAATGCTGAAGGGCCAACATCTGTGCTCCATGCTGGCCTGACATAAATGGTTTGACAATGCAATCAGTTGTAGGACTGCATCAAGCTTCACTGTCTACTTTTGCATGATTTCTATGACTGCATGTCCTCCCTAATGCCAACCACTTTACACTGAATGCTGGGTGCTTTTTTCTTTTTTCATGCCACTGGCACAAAACCAGAGGTGGCGTGGGGTGGGGCTTGATGCAAGATGAAGGGCTAAAATAGTTTCAGAGCTCCATCCCACAATGCATTCATATTGCATTGTTTTTATTTTATTTTTTTTGAGATTTTTATATTGTTTGTGAACTATGGCACTGTTGGTTGCAGGCTTTTCTAAATAGCTAGTCCACTGCTTCCCATCATTTCTGATAGCCAAAGTGATGAAGGGAATGTCTGTAACTGGGTTAGAACAAATATCTCAAGGTACTCCATTTGTGAGCCACCTGTTTTGGTGTTGTTTATATACACTCACACAAGCACGGGTGGTAGACTTAATCTGTTACCTGTTTTAATATGATCACCTAGCAACTCAGGTGCTTTTAGTCCACACTGAAGCAAGCAGTCAGGTTACCTCCTTGATTTGAGGATATTTTCCCCTCTCCCTCTCTTACGCATCAGTCTTAGAGGCTCTGTAAAGGGTAAGATATACTGTTTTTCTAACACACACAACATGATGGGCTTCTGCACATTTTCCAGATTTCACTTACTCACAAAGTTGGTCAACCCAAGGCTATGGTAGAAAGTGCAATCAAATCTAAAACCACGGGGTTGCAAAGTAAACCTTTTAACCCTCACAGTCATGCTTGTACTTCATTTTATATTTGGACATAATTACTTGTACTTAATGAATCCCAGATGGAGGAAAAGTAAAGTTGACTGAAAATATTTGAAACATTTGTATGAGCAAGGCAAATGGACTCTAGCATAACCAGGTAGCTTTAATTTGAATGAAATAATCTTTTCTATTATAGGCACAAGGCCTGAAAGTTTTTTTTTGGGGTGGGGGATTAATCAATTACATCAACCCCAGTACTCAATTGGTACTTATTTAATCAGCCCCGAAAATATGAAAAGCAAAGTTGACCTCAGCAAAAGGCAGATGAAAAGCTGCTAAGTATTTTGTCCAATGTGTTAATGATTCTGCCAGCTCACAGCCTTAGTTTGAATGAAATAATAAAGAACTCTGTAACATTTGGCACCCTTGAACCTTTCAATATTCAGGTTACTCTGTCAAATGTAATGCTTATTTATTCACATTGTTTTTAATTAATCATGCATTATCTCATGGCATGGAAATTTTGACGATGTGATTGTATAATTTTAGAATGGCATTGTAAGGTAGGTTTACTGGTTTGATCATAACACAGGTATACTATTTGGGTTTGATATGCAAAAAGGTTATATATTTATATATATATTATTAGCTTATATGTGAAGGTACTTGATCTAGTGGTTAAAGTGTTGGACTAATGATCGTAAAGCCATAGGTTTGATTCCTGAATTGAGTGGTGCACTTGTGTCTTTGAGCAGGGCATTTCATTTCATGTTACTGCAGTCTACTCAGCTGAAAATAAAACCACCAGCCTTTCTCTCTCCACGTCCTCTATGCTGTGATGGGTGGGAGAGTGTCTATATCTGCTCACAACTTCATTGCCATTAGTGAAAAGCACAGTGCATGTTACCAAGTCATTTTCAATTGTAAGTGAAGGCTATTGATGAGGAAAGTCCAATTTAACACAATAATCTGTGGGGTTGGACTAAAACGGGAACCTTGGTTATTGTGGGCATTATTTAAAAGAGGGAGAGAGAGAGAGGTGGGACTTGCGAGATTGTTAGAAGGAAAGGAAGTAGGAAATCACAAATCAAGGGTGTTATTGCCATACTGGAGATCCAGTCTGATTACCTGTAATGGACTAAATTCTGTGGAAGATTCCTCATGCCCATTTGGTGGTGTTTAACCTGGCAACAGAGTGATCTGTATTACTCCAAAACTAGATACAATCTATCTATTGGATTCCTACACTGTTCTCATCTGTCCATTTCAGTGACAAGCTTTGGTAGACACTTGCTGAAAGTCCTGTTGTCAGAAAAATTCATAGATAGCTACATAAAATTTATTACCAAATCATAAGTATCATTCAGTATTCAGAGTGGAATTAAATCCATCTCTCTTTCCCTGTATATATATAATTTCAATATCCACTTTTCTATGCTTGCATGGGTTAGGCAGTTTCATTGAGGGAGGTTTTTTTACGGCCAGATGCCATTCTTGTCGCCAACCATCACCTGTTTCTTAGCAAAGTAATGTTATGACATTGCTTGTATGACTGACAATTATTTACATCACGTGGTGTGACGGCGAGACAAACATTATACACTTCCACGCGTGCACACACAACTGGCTTCTTTCAGTTCCCGTCTCCCAAATCTGCGCACAAGACCGGGTTTATTGTAGAAGACATCATTTGCCCAAAGTGACACGCTACGGGACTGCACCCGGAACCATGTAGTTGGGAAGCAAACTTTGTGTGTGTGTGTGTGTGTGTAGTGTATTATTTATTGCATGATATTTTGACCTAATTCATTGCGGAAACACTTCAGTTTTTCTGTCAACACATGTGTGTGGTTGTGTAAATACACACACACAAATACGTCTTTGACGAAGTTGGAACTCATAACCTTTATTAGTAACAACACGTTTTCAATATCCTACATCACAAACAAAGCGGTGAACTGGCAGAATCGTTAGCACACCGGGCAATATGTTTAGTTGCATTTCGTCCGTTTTTTATTCCGAGTTCAAATTTTGCCGTGGTCGACTTTGCCTTTCATCCTTTCGGAGTCAAGCACTGGGGTCGATGTAATCGGTTATCCCTCTTCCCCAAAATTTCAGAGGAACGTATATACATTCTGTAAGGTGGTTGACGTTAGAAGGACATTAGGCTATTAGAAACTATGCCAAAGCAGTCCTTCGGTTTCGGTGCAGTCCTTTTGCTCTTCGGTTCATGTTCGAGCCGTCCAACTCTTGCCACCCTGGGAAAATGGGACGTGAAACGACGACGATGACAATGGATATATATGAGGGGAAAAAAATATGGCATCTGTGGTCATTATTTGATCCTAGTTGAAAAATTCTGTTGGATTTGCCGCCAGTTATGGGTGGTGCTAATGTTTACATTATCAATGTACGCGACGTGGATTGGCAGAATCAATAGAGCGTCGGGCAAAATGTTTTGCAGCAGTATTTGTTCAGGCTCATTTTCGTAAGTTCGAATCCTAGCGTGGTCATGTTTGCTTTTCATCCTTCCAGAGTCGATTAATCAACAAGCCCTCAATTTTTGGTCTTGTGCCTTATGTTAGAAATTGTCATTGTAAAACTGTGGGAACAGGTTGAGGGCATCGCTGCAATATAAATATTTTACATTGTTTAGTATCTTCATTTCGGATTTGTTTTATTGTGGTGTGTGATTGTAGTTTTAGTCCCTAATGCAAATAACAAGGAAATAATAATATTGGTGCCAGTCGTATGGAAAAACAGACAGGTCTTAGTGACAGAAGTGTCAGAGCGCCGGACCAACTACGTCTCCTATATGTTCTCTGAGTTCAAACTCACCCTTGGTTAATTTGTGATTCTTTAAGGAAAGGTACAACGGGTTGAAATCAGTACCGGTTAAGTATTTATTACACCTCATCCTTGCAAATGTGTTTTCCTTATGCCAAAGTTCGAAATCATTATGAAATTAACTGGTTTTCGTTTTCGTTATTTTTCTTTTTTCGTGACGGTTTTTGAACGGGATTGACGCAGAGAGAGAGAGAGAGAGAGAGAGAGAGAGAGAGAATAATAGAAGCGGCTCGTGGTGTACCGTTGCATTGAAGCTCTTACTTGTGGGGTGGTTCTTGTGCTTGAAACGGCGGGTGAGGGCGAGTAACAAAAACTGACCGTACACGTGTGTGTATGTATATGTATGTGTGACCAAGAATGTGCGCGCACACACATTTTTTCCAGCAGTAGAGATCAGAGAGGGAGAAAGAGAAAAAGAGAGAAACCTTGTTTGACCTAATTTCTAGTTTTCACTTGGTGCTTGTAGTGTGGTGTGTGTTTGTAGTGTTATTGGTTAGTTTTAGTTTAGACTTTAGCTCGACACTTTGTGGAATTCGCTGCTTGCGCAGGTCAGTAATTAACTGTGCTAAATTCTCTCTACACGTTTTTTTTTTCTCTTTGGGGTAACTTTTTTTATATTTAATCATTATTGTAAAGTCGTTGCCTGTGTTTCTCCTTCTTTGGCTTTCAGTGTTCAGTAGGGTTTTAAATTCACTGTTGCTGTGTGTGTGTGTGTGAGAGAGAGAGAGAGAGAGAGACAGAAACAGAGAATGTATAAGTTCTATGTGATAAAGTGTAATATCTGATTGTTAGTAAGGTTTAAAATATTGTTGCCATATGTGTGTGCGCGCGTGTACGCTCTTTGCCTAAGTGAGTTTTTAATTCAGTCACCATGTGTAAGAGAGAGTAATATGTGGAAGATTTATTTGTGAGTAATGAATGAAAGCCTTGTCTATATAAGTGTTCTATGATCTAAAATTCACCATTGCCGTACTGAGTGTGTGTGTCTTGTGTATTTAATGTTCGGTGTGATTTTAAAACTCACTGTTGCCATGTGAGTGCGCACGCGAGTCTGTGTGTGACACAGTTGAGACCTCGCATCAACATCCAACAGCCACCACCACCACCATTACAATGTATACAACAACTATTACTACTACTAGAAATATTTTTGTCCTCTCCTTCCTCTAAAATCTCCATCCATGCACAACTTTCTCAAATTTCTGCCATTATTCAGAGCTATAAGCTTGCAGTCTACACACACACACACATATATATATATATATAATGTGTGTGTATATAATACATTCTTTCTATACTAATGTGCTCGTATGTAGCATTGCTGTGTGTATTTTAGCAAGTGTCATGATTTGAGAGTGGGAGAGGACAGGCCGACTGTCTGTCTGCTAGTTGTGTTGGTTCACTCTATGTATCCATGGAACCGGCGTGACAGTGAGTTCTTCACAAGCTAACTTTCTGCTTGTGAAAACTACCACCATCGTCACACCACCACTATTAACTACATTTCTGATGTTTCCATATCTTTCTCTCTTCTCTTCTACTTTGCCTTCTCTCTCATTCTCCCCCTTCTTTTCTTCTCCGTCTTTCCATCGTTCTTCCTCTTAACACTTTCTCCCTCTCTCTCTCTCGTTGCTTTAGTAGTTCTATATGTCAATAAGTGTGTAGTTTGGCTTTCTTCTTAGAACCACCACCACCGCTGCCGCCGCGATGACTACCTACTTCCACTTCACTTGCTGCTGCTACTACTTCCAGCCACCACCACCACCACCACTGTTACTACTATTACTACCTTGGCATTGTCGTTAAGCTTTTACAGATTGCTTTCTCCGGTGATGGCTACTCATTCACATACAAACACTCACTCACTCATTCTAACATGCGCGCACGCAAACGCATAAGCTTTCGATCTCTTGCACACACACACACACTTGCATGCATACACCTATATTCATACAAGCTTTCAATATCTTGCGCGCACACACACACACACACACACACACACACACACTGCGATGACCTCGCCGCACTACTTCTGTGTGTATGTGTTGTTTGTCTTGGACAGCTTGTCAGAGAACTTCGCGCGTTGAGTCGATCATGTTTCAGTTCTAAATAACATGTTATTTATTTATTTTTGTCTCTTTTGGTTGGTTACTTAGTTAAAAATACTGACGTCTCGTTTCTACTCTCTTTCCTGTCATAATGTATGTCTATGTGTATACATACACATATATAATACACTATTTGTGTGTGTATATATATATAATATATATATATATCTATATAATGAATATATTGGCACACACCTTGTGTGCATAGGCATACATAAATGTAGTGTTAGAGATAGATATAAGTAAGGGAGATTAGTCTCGTGTGCACAGTATATATATATATATATATATATATATGTTAATTCTCTAAATGAAGTATTAACAGTAACTGCACGATAAAGTGTAGTATATTGCCACTTAAGTGTGGCTGACCCCTAGGGGTCAGCCACACTTAAGTGGCAATATACTACAC
>NC_069004.1:19604788-19610077 GCF_001194135.2 Octopus bimaculoides
AGAGAGAGAGAGAGAGAGAGAGAGAGATGTGTGTGTATATATATATATATATATAGATGTATATATGTGTATATATATATATAGATGTGCATGTATATATATATATATATATATACATACATAATGTGTGTGTGTGTATATATATATATATATATATATATATATATATATATACACATACATACATACAGTCTGCATCTGATACACACACACACACACACACACATTGTGTGTCTATATGTCTTATTTGGTGAAGGGAAGTAACAAAACAAAAATCGAATAAATGTTCCTTTTGGAGCATAAGTTTAAAGAATTGGGAAATTCTTTAAACATTAGTTCAATTGAATAACAGTCATTCATTTATTTCTGTGTAGACTTTGCCAATTCTCCATATTGTTTTCATACTTGCCCAATCTTTTCTTCTCCAAATTCTTGTTTCAACTTGAAAGCAAAAAAATAAACTGATGGACACATTCCATCAAATTTCAGTGAGTGCATTTCTTAGTCGTCGCCGCCGTCGTCATGGTGTGCTAGCGTCTTCGTCAGCATCAGCATCATTTTCTTTTTCTTTTTGAAGACTTATAAATATATCATGCTTGCTACATTCTTGTCATTAATGATAATAATACTAACGATAACGATGATGATGGTGGTGTCGTTTTCCCCTTTGTTCTTTTGCACATTCCGTCACCCAAGCTATTCATTCATTCAAACGACTTTTCTCATTAATTTTTTCCCGCTCAGCTTTTCTTGATGGGAAGAAAGGCGTCTAGTTTCTTGTTATTATTATTATTATTCATCTCATTTCACCGTCTTTTCTCTTTCTTTCTCTCATCTTTAATGTAACCCCCCCATCCAAATTGTAGATTGCCCTTATAGCCCCCCTCATCTATGCCCCTGTGACAAATAAAACAAATCATTATTATTATTCCGTTTTAAAATTTAATCTCGAAATTTTTAGTACAATTTTATTACTATTATTTTTTTGTATATATATATATTTCCAGTTTAACTTGTAATATAATTTAATTCGTTTCTGCCTTTGTTCTTATTTTAATATTTCTCACTGCAATGCCAACCTCCCCACTCTCTCCCCTTCAAATTTTCCTTTCATTCTCTTTGTCTTTTCCTTAAAAAAATAACTTTCTCAACATTTTGAAGTTTTATATACATATTATATATACACACCACTTGTGAACAGATATTCAAATACTGCAACACTTCAGTTGTATTGAAAGTGAATCCCGTTTTGCCGTTATTTACTTTGGTCACCTGATAATTTTCTTTTTCAATCCCTTTTAATCGTTTTAACTTCTGTTCAACATCTTGCTCCATGCCTTTTTAAAAATTTCCAGTTACCAATTCCAGTCTTTTAAATGTTTAAAAAATTCCCCCTTTTCTTTCTAAATTCAAAATATTTCTTTCTCGCTATTTCAATCGAATTTTTTTTATATCAAATTGCATATATGTATTGAAAAACAGAATGGAAAGGCTTCAGATATATATGCATGGTTTTATATAATATATATCTTAGGCCTTTCCATTCTCTGTTTCTCAACACAAACATACATCAAAATCTCTCAGTCATTCTTTAAATGTCTGTCAAAGTCTCCTTCCTTCTCTCCTTCACCCCTTTCCAATTCAAATATTCCCGTCAGTTTTTCCCTCTCAAATTAACCCATTTGTCTTGGCTAATCTGCAATAATTCTTAAATATTTATATTCAAGCCTATACAAGCTTATAATTAATATTGTCTTATATTGCTTGGCGTCTCCTCCCTCCCCATCTTCCTCTCTACGTTATACATCGCTATATATCTATTAAGATAATATAATTCATTTATGACAGTGTCATAATTTCAGTCATCTCATCCCACCTCGGCGACAGCCAAGAGAGAATAACAGAAGAAAAGAATTCTCTCTCTGCTGCCTTCACCACCACCACCACTACCACCACCACCATCATCATGATCATCTTCTGTTACATTAACATATTCATTCATTCAGTCCTTCAATGATCTTTCATGTCAGTTTATTTCCGCGCTATTATCTCTCATCCTTTTGATCCGTCTCTCTCCCTCTCTCTCCTTCTCTCTCCCTTATTTCTATCTATCTTTTCCTCTCTATTTCTCCTCCCCTCTTTCATGAATTTTGTCATTTTCCTGTTTTTTTGTTGTTGTTTTTTTTCATACTTGTTTTCGAGATTTTGTTAATTCAATTCTAAATTTCCATCTTATGAGGAAATAGAAAAAAAAATCCACCTTTTGTTCTATTTGTTTTTTACCCCCCCCCTCTCTCCTCAAGTCTTTTGGTGTCCTGTATTTGTGTATTTTATTTTGCTCAACAATTGAAACCAGTCATTATTTATTTATTTTCTCTTTGTTAAGAAATGTCAATGAGGCATATATAGTTAGTTGGTCGGGAGAGACACAGGTGTGTGAATTAATTACGTGAAATTAGTGGAAGGGTGTTCGATCACCGTTTGTATGAGTCTGAAAAGCACTGAAGCTGAAGTGAAACAGCGTCGGATAAATAGTGTACGATCTTTATGAACGGTGGTTCTTGGAGACGCAGAGAGAGAGAGAGAGAGAGAGAGATGACAATTTTAGACAAAGTATTTAGTATCGTCCTCCAAACATTCTAATTTCAAATCAAGACCAAATTTGACAAAGAAGTTGCATTTGGATTGATGTAATTAATGGTTGTGTTTAGATAGGAAAAATAAGGTGTTATGATTATTTATCGATCAATTCTTGTGTCCTGCATCTCGTTCCTTTGTTCTCAACTAGAGTCCATATGGCCCCTGAGGATCCGTATAAGATTTCTGGGGGTCCACGTAACAAAATATTAAATTGCTTCTGAAAATTTTTTGCTTCAGATGTATTTATCCCAAGAAACAGTTGGGTTTCTTTCTTTCAACTTACGCAAGTTAAATGTGTCAAAAAACAAAATAGAAATTTTGAAACAAGTTTCTATAAAACTAGTTTTTAAGCATTGAATGGCTTTGGGGGTCCACCAGAATAAAATGGTAATCAAAAGGGTTCATGGGTTAAAAAAAAAATAGTTGAGAACCCCTGCTTCATATTCACACCAAATCTGGGTCCTTGGCTTCTGTCAAGGGATGATCTAACAAGGGAGTCTTTTTGTTCTCACTTTATTGCATCAATTCTACGTGCTTATCTTTGAATCGTTTACCTGTTTCAGTCATTAGGCTGTGGCCATGTCGGAGCCACCACCTCAAGCAATTATTTGTCGAAACTATTGACCCCAGTACTTATTTTATTTTTAAAGCCTGGTACTGACTCTTATTGGTCACTTCTGCCGAACCGTTAAGTTACAGGGATGTAAACACACCAACACCGGTTGTCAAGCTGTGATGGGGTACGAACAAAGACAAAGACACTCACATAGATATATGTATGTTATATGATGGGCTTCTTTTAGTTTCCGTCTACGAAACCCACTCTCAAGGCTTTAGTCAGCCTGAGGATATAGTGGGACTGAATCCAGAACCATGTGGTTGGGAAGCAAACTTCTTACCACACAGCCATGCCTAGCCATATCTTTGTTGTGCTTTTTTTCACAAAAGTCGAGTGATATCTCAGTGCTAGCCCCCACTTTTGGCTCAGCTGTTCAGCATTGACGAAGCAAACATATATCCAAAGACACTTTGGGCATTACTCTTCCACCTTTTCATACAGGCTGTGATTGGCTATGTTAAAAACACTTCTCTGCTATTTCCATAAGTTCATGCAACCATTTCAAATTTCTGAAAACCTGGGCAGTAATGGGGCATACAAAAATATTTATATATTTTTAAAAAATTATTTTTCATCACATTTAGGATTCACAAGACCAGTTATCCGGTCATCATAGAGTATAAGTGACTCTGTGGAGGTTTGTGGCTTAGTGGTTAGAGTGTTGGACTCATGATCGTTCGATTGTGGTTTCAATTCCTGGACTGGTTAACGCATTGTGTACTTGAGCAATACACTTCATTTCACGTTGCTTCAGTCCATTCAGCTGGCAAAAATAATTATTGGAAAAACACTGGACAAAATATCTTTTGTTACTTTGGTGCATCCCATTACAATATGAGTTCAAATGTTGCCACAGTTAAATTTGTCTTCTGCTCAGAGTGGGGGTGGTTGGAAGTACAAAATGTATCAGTGTTAGTGCCACATAAAAGCATCTGTCCCAGTAGCATGTAAAAAGCACCTGGCACTTGGGAGTCTGGACAGCTCTCTGACTGACCAGCTCCTGTCAAACTGTCCAACCCATACCAGCCTGGAAAACAAACATTAAACAACGACAATGGCAACAAAGAAGAAGCTCTCCCTCAAAAATTAGTAGCTTAGGATCTGTTCCAGAAGTTATTATTTTAGTAGTGTTATTATTGAGGTTCAATGGTTGGGCAGAATCATTAGCACATTGGGAAAAATACCTTGTGGTTTTTCTTCTGGCTTTTTACATTTCGAGTTCAAATCCTGCTATGGTCAGCTACGCTTTTCATCCTTCCAGGATCAATAAAATAAAGTATCAGTTAAAGTATTGGGGTGGGGGTCAATGATATTGACTATCCCTCCCTCCTGCATTTTAAAATTGCTGGCTTTGTGCCGAAATTAGAAACCATTATTATTATCATTGGGATTGGCAGAATCAAAGCATTGGGAAAAAAATTACTTGTATTTGTTCTGGTTCTATGTTTTGAGTTCAAATCCTGCTGAGGTCAGCTTTGTCTTTCATCTCTCCCGGGGTTGCTAAAAGAAAGTACCAATCAAGTACTAGAGGATGATGTAATCAAGTGCCCCCTACTTTCAAAATGGCTGGTCTTGCACCTAATTAAGAAACAATTGTTGTTGTTGTTGTTGTTCTGTAATATACTGGTACTTCATGTGAAATTATTGGTTTTCTATCTAAGAAACCATCATAACTTGCATCATTCTTGAAATGTCACAAGAGAAGAGGAGAGTTAAGAATGGAGAGAAAGAGAGAGAGAGAAGTCCTGAAGTAGAGTGGAAAGAATGGCATCATTGAGTGGTGGTTCTGTCTTCTAGTTTTGCCTGTGGGCTACAATGAGTAGAGGGCATTTGACTGGACTACTCTAGGACTGGAGTGGAAGACTTCAAGAGTGCTGCAATTTCTGTGAATGCCATATCACCTCACCACACTCTTTCTCTATTATCCTATAGCCATTTTTATATTCTGTCGACCTCTTTTTTCTGTGTCTGTTCCCTGCGGTGTTTTTCTTTTTATTATGGGTGATATATTAGCAAATGATGTCATAATT
>NC_069004.1:19610120-19611045 GCF_001194135.2 Octopus bimaculoides
CCCAATGCTGACATGGGTTGGACAGCATCTGACCATTTGTTTGTGTTCTTTCATTATCTGATATTCACAATAAGGGAGAATATCACCAGTTTTTGTGCTTGGCCTGGCTTTTTCTCGTAGGCTTGATAAATTAACAAGTTATTATTATTATATGCTGGTGACAAGATAAGTTGGCTAAAACTCTCTACAAATTTGTGGTGGGCCAATGAAAATTTTTTTTATATATTTTGGTTTTAGCAATTGCAGCTAAATATAACTGATATGACACTATGCCATTTTAACCCTTTAGCATTCAGATTGCTCTGTCAAATGTAATGCTTATTTATTCACATTGTTCTTAATTAACCATGCATCATCTTGTAGCTTTAAGATTTCAATGATGTGATTGTTTATTATTAGAATAACATTGTAGGATAGGTGTCAGAGGTCAGATCTGGCCAGTTTTAACATAAAACAAGGTAAAATAGTTGTGCCAGATATGGTAGGTTTAAATGCTAATGGGTTAAAGAAGGGAAGGCCATGTTGAGTACTGTGTTTCGTGGATGGTTGGTGAAGGGTGAGTAAAATTGGAAAACAAACAAACTGGGTCGTTGTTTTGTAAAAAAAAAAAAAAAGAAGTAGGGATTGTCATTGTTGGAGCGCCTTTGATCGTAGGCTGCCTACCCGAATTGGGTTGGTCTAGAGATAAACAAATAAGACCAGATTGTGGCCTTGTGCCAATGTAAGAATTCATTATTGGAATGGCTGATAAATAAATAATTATTGATTCAAAAGTAATCTTTAATAATAATAATATTCTTTTTCTTTCTTGTTGGCCTAAGGCCACAAATTTTTTGGACAGAAACTATTGTCATTGTTGTCATCATTATCACCACCACCACCACCATTTGATGCTTGTTTTTTTTTTTTTTTTTTTTTTTTTTTT
>NC_069004.1:19611055-19612242 GCF_001194135.2 Octopus bimaculoides
CCAGCCAGATTTGGCCTCTTGTACTTATCTTACAATGTCATTCCAAATATAAACAATTACAGCATTGAAATTTTGAAGCTACAAGACAATGCATGATTAATTTTTTAAAATGTGAATAAATAAGCATTACATTTGCCAGAATAATCTGAATGCTAAAGGATTGTAGCTCAGCTAGCTTCGTGTGATCTTTTCTTCCTGGGCCATCTTTGGTTTTTTTTTTTTTTTTTTCCCTCCTCCAGAAGTTCCTTCTAGTTTGATAATTTAACACTTTCTATCCTTGGTGTAGCCTGCAAGAGAGAAAGAAGACATGATGTGTGTGTGGAGGATCATAATCATCATTTAAAGTCCATTGTCCAGGCTGGCATGGGTTGGACGGTTTGACTAGGACTGGCAAGCTGAAGGGCTGCACCAGATTCCAGTCTGATTTAGCATGGTTTCTCGGAGTGGTTGGCATTAGGCAGGGCATCTAACCATAGAAACTATGCCAAATCAGACTGGAGTCTGGCGCAGCCCCTCAGCTTGCCAGTCCCAGTCAAACCGTGCAACCAATGCCAGCATGCTTTACACACACACACACACACACACACACATCATACCTTCTTTCTCTCTTGCATGCTGCACCAGATGTGCTCTGTTTATCCACAGCAGTATCACACATCCAGACAGAGCATGCTTGTTTCATTTCGTTCCAGCCTTTGACATCATGCTGCATTACTTCAAACACAAGCTGTGTATTAATCTGCTCTGTAATTAAATTGATTCCAGTGTAATAAGGGAACTTCTATTGTATGGACAAGCACAAACTTGTTCTTAGTTGTGTTTGAACTCAGAACCAAGGTAGCCAAGTCTGCGACAGCATTCCTCTTCACTGTCGTTTCTGCCAATAAGTCATTATCAGTTGCACTGATATAATGAATGCCACCACTAGCTGGTTGTTAGTGCTTTCATGCCTTATATATTATCAATAAAAAAAAAAATCATTTCTAACCATTTGCTAGATCCCAAGTTAATTAATTGCAAAAGGTAAAATAACAATCTTCCAGTGTTTGTGTATCAGGGACTAAAGCTTCTTGAATCTAAGTCTATTGACAGACAAACCCATGCCACTGCCATAATACAGTTTTTTTTAAAAGACAATGTTCATGCTGGAATGAATGAAAATATATATATATATATATATATATATA
>NC_069004.1:19612928-19613650 GCF_001194135.2 Octopus bimaculoides
CACACACACACACACACACACACACACACTATACATAATTAAAAATAAAATTACTTGAGTAACATTTTACTCATTCCACACACATCCAATAAGTTATTCTTTGTTTTAAGGTGTGTGGGTGGACATTTCTACAGAATAAAGCCAATGGTGTTAGCAGTGAATACATTGATTTCAATAAGTGAATCTCTACGTGGTCATTAACATGCTTGAAGCAACAGTCATGCCTCTCTGAAATCACACCCTACTGTCTGCGATAATTTTGTGAATGCATGTGATTCTTTACATGTTTGTATGCCAGTATACTTTCATATTTATGCATATGTGTACATGAGTGCATTGCATTTATCTATGAATGCATAAACTTCCGACAAAAGAGAGTTGAAATGTATAAGTTGCTGCCAGTTTTGCAGAGATGGGTTCAAGGAGAGAAAAAGAAGCAAAAGTTGAAATAGGCAATAATTCTTTACTCCCAGATTTGTGATTTCCAATATCTAAAACAATTGCAAAGTAAACCTGTTATGACAGAGGTGCTCCTACTGAAATTTCACTCTTTCTTTTGGTATGTATTGGACTGTTCTATACACTGTACAGTTGAAGGAATTTGGCTGCTCTTTTAGGGCCAAACAACTACAAAAAGCTTCTGACAGACAAACCCATGTCATTGCCATAATACAGTTCTTTTTTTAAGACAACGTTCCTGCTGGAATATATATATATATATA
>NC_069004.1:19613765-19617497 GCF_001194135.2 Octopus bimaculoides
TATAAAATTCTTTTTGGGAATATTGGCTCTCAAGGCACTTCACATTAAGCTATTGATAATAGTATGTAGGTTAAAAATTCTTTTGGACAAACACTAGAACTCAAACCTACATCTCCTGTAGATGTGATATATCATCATCATCGTCATATAATGTCCACTTTCCAACCTGGCATGGGTTGAATGGTTTGATATGAGCTAGCAAGCTGGAGAGTTACACTAGGTTCCAATTGTCTGTTTTGGTATGATTACTATGGATGGATGCCCTTTGTACTAGCACAGGTGTGTTTTATGTGGCACTAGCACAGGTGTGTTTTATGTGGCACTAGCACAGGTGTGTTTTATGTGGCACTAGCACAGGTGCATTATATGTGGCACCAGTGCAGGTGCATTTTATATGTATATCCTCCTCGTCATCATCCTTTAATATTTGTTTTCTGTACTGGCATGGGCTGGACAGATAGACCCAAGCAGACAAACTGGAGAGCTGCCTAGGCTCCGGTGCAATTTGGTTTGGTTTCTACAGCTGAATGCCCTTCCTAACGTCAACCGCTTTACAAAGTGTGGTGAGTGCTGTTAACATGGCACCAGCACAATATGTGTGTGTGTGAAATGTGAAGGCTCATGGCTCAGTGGTTAAAGTGTTCAGTTCACATTAATGAGGCAGTGAGTTTGTTCCTGGACTGGGCTGTGTGTTGTGTTCTTGAGCGAGACACTTTATTTTACATTGCTCCAATTCATTCAGCTTTAGAAATGAATTGTAGCACCTCAAGCTGTATTGGCCTTTCCCTTTCCTTTGGATAACGTCAGTGGCATGGAGAGGGGGAGGCTAGTATGCATGAATGACTGCCTGTCTTCCATAAACAATCTTGCCCAGATTTGTGCCTTGGAGGGAACTTTCTAGGTGCAATCCCATGGTCATTCATGACTGAAGGAGGTCTTTACTTCTGTCCTTCCACACACACATACACACATATATATAGATTATATAACCAGAAACTGCTACAAGTTGCCACCTAAACTAGTCCAACTTAATGCATGATTGGGCCAGCAGTAAGTAAACCATTTAGCCCCTATAAGTTTGATTGTTTTTCGAAACCCCACCAGATGACAAACAATGCCTATCAGAAGGTAGATGAACTCAAGAGAGTCAACAGTCATTCAAAAGTGTGTATATATATGCATGTATACATTTGTAAAATCGACATAGGAGATAGATGTTTTCAATTGAAATCTGCAGTGTTTGTAGTTTCTGGCCATCTTTCCTGTTTTAGTTTGTTGCCAACTTAACATCTTCAAACATTAACCTTTTAGCATTCAGATTTCTCTGTCAGATGTGATGCTTATTCACATTGATATGAATTAGTCGTGCATTATCTTGTAGCTTTGGAATTTCAATGTTGTGTTTATTTTTGGAGTAATATTATAGGGTGAGTATGACAGGCCAGACCTGGCCAGTTTGAACATAAAACAAGTAGAATATTTCTGCCGGATGCAGCCGGTTTAAATACTAAAGGGAGTCATTCATGTCATACTGTGATTGTCACTATAAAATTTGATCTGCAGTTGCTCTTGCTTCTTCCTGCTTTCCTGCAAGTCAAGACTTGGTCTTCTTGGAACCACAAACAGATGGTGGCTTTTTTGTTACTGTTGTCAGAGTATCTGACAAGGTGCTAGTGACAATAGAAAGTTACTGTTACTTAAATTCTTTCATCACTCCTGATGGCATGAAAGAGGGCAGTATAGACGGGAACAGTTGCAATTCCCTTGTTGTCTGTCTGCAAGTGCAAGCCCCTCAAATCAGAGTGGCCATTCCAGAACATCTCCCCCATACTCCTCCAAGGCAACACCTTTTCCATTTTGTTTGCTGGGGTCATGAGATCATCTGAGTTACAGGAAAGTATAAACAGATTTTATTTTATTTTCTACTCTAGGCACAAGGCCTGAAATTTTTGGGGAGGGGTCCAGTCGATTAGATCGACCGCAGTACGCAACTGGTATCTAATTTATCGACCCCGAAAGGATGAAAGGCAAAGTCGACCTCAGCAGAATTTGAACTCAGAATGTAAAGACAGATGAAATAGCGCTAAGCATTTTGCCTGGCTTGCTAACGTTTCTGCCAGCTCACCACCTTGAAACAAATTTTATATTGTCCATTGATGAAGTTACATTTAAGTAGAGACAATAAATACATTACTAAGGATATACATTAATTATCATGTTTCAGTAACAATGTCATTATGTAGAAAACTACTTATATAGGTAACTAGAGTTATAAAAACTACCAAAAAGTTGTGAAATTAAATGCACATATTGAATAGCCTAGATATTGCTTTGAAGCACTATCAGCATCTATTATGTGTCTTTGGTGAAGGCGCTGGCTTAGTGGTTAGAGTGTTCACCTCATGATTTTAAGGTTGTGAATTGGATTCCCAGCAGTGCATCGTATCCTTGAGCAAGACATCTTATTTCATGTTCCTCCAGTCCACTCAGCTGTCAAAAATGAGTCGTACCTTATCATTTCTAAAGGGCCAGCCTTGTCACATTCCATGTGTCTTGCTGAATATTCCTGAGAACTCTGTTGAGAGTATGCATGCCTGTGGAGTGCTCACCCACTTGCACGTTGATTTCATGAACAGGTTGTTCCGTTGATCGCACCAACTGGAATCCTGTGTTGGAACTGACAGAGTACCAGTTATGTATCTTTGACATCATGGGTACCACTACACTAGTAATTTTAGTGCAAAAGTTTGTCATCCTTTAATAGTTGATGGCTCACACACACACACACACACACACACACACACACACACACACACACACACGTGTTTAGGGTTGATTGTCAGAAAATAGAATACTCAATACCATAGTGTGTGTATATGTGCGCGCACACACACACATTATAGATATATATTATTTTAGTTGAGTCAGTCACTTGCTATTCTGAGTCTTGCCAGTAGGTTGAAGTCTTCAGGCAAGTTATGACTGATGAAAATGATATAATTTACACGTCTATATACAGGATTCCTGTCATGTATCTGTACACACATATCATCATCATCATCATCATTTAATGTTCATGTTCCGCGCTGGCAGGGGTTCTATATAGCATACATTCTCACCCACATATACACACGAATGCCTGTATTTCTCCTTCTTTCATTCTCTCTATCTCACCCCCCTCTCTCAGAGTATCTCTCACTCTCTTTCTCTCATTGCCTTAACCAAGAAATAAGGCTCTGTTGAATTTAAAACTTGACGTGCAGAGTCTATTATAATTTAATACAATTGACATTAAAAAACAAAGGATGTATGATTGTTTTTCCTTGGGCAATAAAGTATTTAAATGAGCGTGTGTGTGTGTGTGTGTGTGTGTTGGTAGGGAGCAGATGAAATGAAAAAAAAAAAAGGAAAAAAATTAATGCTGCTAGGATGGGGCTTTAATTACAATCAATACATTTTCCTCGTTTATTCGTGCTTTCCTACTCCTTTTCAATTGCTTGTCATTTCTTCATTTCTCCCCCCCCCCTTCTCAGCCTAGTTTTTAACTGAAAGCCAACGTCCAGATGTCATTTCTATATTGGAAAGCTACTATTTCTTCTTGATGGCTACCTTGAATCAATTTTTAGCTACAAATAATCTCAGCCAGCCAGCCACTAAAGAAAGTAAAGATCAGCTTGCGTAGTATTTTGGTATATTTCGCCTTCACTTGCTATATGTGCCTCTGAGCCACAC
>NC_069004.1:19618024-19618987 GCF_001194135.2 Octopus bimaculoides
ACTTTAAAAACAAAAACAAACAAAACCTCATTCAGTAAACGATTTAAATATATATTGATTATAGTGTAATATGAAATGCCTTTATTAAGTAAAAGAGATTATTCTATTTTTATTTTTCAAACGAATGGGAATTCCCTCATTGTGTTTTAATAGGTCTTGTGTGTTTTGTTCTTGATGCGAGAAACTGAAAGACTGTTTGAATCGAATACCGCTAGATTTGCACTCATAAATAATGATGTAAACAGATTAAATTTTTCTTTTCTTCTCTTTTTTTCTTCCTTTTTTAACTAACTAGTTATTTAACCCCAGGCCAGCCCTCATAGTGCAAACCTATGATGCAAAAGTTTTCCATCCTGTTTGCATCACCCAATGTATTTTTGTTATTTTCAAGTTGCTAATGGTAGGATTTGAAGAGGAACTGCTGCTATTTCTAACAGTTCAAGTGACCACGTTGAGGCTGTATTGCTCTACTCTTTAGCAGGGATCAGCAATTTCTTTGTTGTAATGACCCAATTTTGATTTTTTTTTTTAACATTTGCCCATAGCCCATATCTTTTATACTTGTTTCAGTCATTGGACTGTGACCATGCTGAAGCACCACCTTGAAGAGTTTAGTCAACTCAACTCTACTTATTTTTTAAGCTTGGTGGCTTATTCTATAGGTCAGTTTTGCCGAGCAGCTAAGTTATTAGAATGTAAGCGAATCAACAATGGTTATTATGTGATGGTGGTGGTGAACAAATACATAGGCACCCATTCATACATAGACACACACACACATTTATACATACACGTGATCGGTTTCTTTCAGCTTCCCTCTACCAAATCCACTCACTAGGCCTGGGGTTATAAAAGAAGACACTTGCCCGAGGCACCGTCCTGTAGGACTGAACCTAAGACCACATGATTGGGAAGCAAGTTTCTCAACCACACAGTCACGCCTGCCTATATATATATATATAT
>NC_069004.1:19619070-19638787 GCF_001194135.2 Octopus bimaculoides
TACTCTTTCAGTAAGAAGGGAAAACAGTGTCTGCTTCTTTATATGACCTCCTAGACTGGTGAGTGATCCTCAATTATATTTTAGTGAAAATATTTTGGTGAATGTGAAGCAGTTAGACTTCTTGTAGCCCACAAGACTTCCTGAATGCCATTCCCAACCACATGGTTCCAGGTTTAGTCCCATTACATGGCACTTGGGGGCAAGTGTCCTCAACTATAGCTCTGGACTGACCAGAGCCTTGTGAATGTGTTTGGTAGATGGAACCTGAAAGGCCTGTCGTATTTATATGTGTGTGTCTGTGTGTCTCTCCCCAACCCCGTTTAACAACCGGTGTTGGCATGTTTACATCCCTGTAACTTATAAGTATCAGGCTTTAAGAAAGTAAAAGTACTAGAGTTTATTCATTTGACTAAAACTTCTTCAAGGTGGTGCCTCAGCATGGCCGCACTCAAATGACTGAAACAAGTAAATGATAAAAGATAAAAGATCAATTTTGTTTAGTAGTGTGACCTGTGTGACGATGAGCCATGTTTCATACAACCCACTTTGGCACTCTGATGAAACCATAACGTTAATCATTTGTAGATTGCTTTTGCTTTATATTGAACCTTCACAAGAGAGATTAATGACATTGTCATTATGTAGAAAAACTAAAGGCAGCAGGGAACCCTGCATATGGGTTTATTCAGCTCAATTGATCGACTAGTCCCCTCGACCAAAATTTCAGGCCTTGTGCCTATATTAGAAAGGATTATTATTATTATTATTTCTCCTAATTTGTGATTAAGACTTGTGTTGCAGATGCTATTTGCAGTGAATTCATCACTACAGTGTAACACGTGCTAGTTGTCAGGTAGGCAGCTTTAGGCTAGATTAAGTGCCATGCTTGGTGGAGATAATATAATACCAACACCTGTGACATAAAGTATTGAAAATATTATCATAGGCCAGCATGAAGTCACATTTTTTGTTTTTTATATAAGGGACAGCCGGCATTAATTTCAACTTGTTTAAATGTCTAGGTGACTCTAAGTTTTAATTTGCACTTTTTTCTTCCTGTTGCATATCCTTGCTCTGGTGGCATGCAAAGAAATCAATGTTACATATTGAAGAAAACTGTTATAAATATAAGGCTAGATGTCTTAGTAAGGCTTACAACGCTTTTGATTTCATATCGTTTTAACTTTCCCCACAACTCTTAAAACCAGAGACCACCAACATAAGATAAGCATCTATTATCCCACATTTACACCCCCACCATTTCAATTTACAATTCATAAGTTTTAAGTTTGGAGAATTTTTCAATTTTTAATTGTTTGGAGAATACACAGAAGACTGTGCGCTTTGAGTATTTCAGCAAACAATAAACTTGGATTATTTTGACATTTTGTCTTTTGGAAATGAAGAATATTAATGATGCTATACCGAAGAAGATCAATCATTTTTTTCAAAATACATAAGGAATAAAATTATACTTTAAAATATCTGAATTTCAAAAGACAATCCATGCCAGCATGCAAAACAAAAGTTAAATGATGGTATCATTATTAAGGTAGTGAGCTGGCAGAATCTTTAGCAAGCTAGGCAAAGTGCTTGGCATCATTTCGCCTGTCCTTATATTCTGAGTTTAAATTCTGCTGAGTCAATAAATTAAGTACCAGTGAAGTCAATGAAATTGATTAATCCCCTCCCCACAAAATTTAGTGCCATGTGCCTTTAGTAGAAAGAAATATTATTACACCAGGCAAAATGCTTAGCGGTACTATTATATTGATGATGATGAAAGAGAGAAAGAAAGAAAGTTTAATGTATATCAGAATAAACATTCTCATTCATTTGTGACTTTACTTTTTGCCCCCATTGGCTCCTAAGAAAATTCATAGTGTAAGTACTTAGTGTCCTGCTATAACACTGGAAGATAAACTGGCTGTGATAAAATGCCATGAAAAGGGTGAAAAAGTGGTAGCAGTTGCACGATCTTTTGGGATGAGTTGGATAACTGTATCAGTGATTGTACATAATAAGGACAAGATTTTAGCATATATCAAACATATCAAACCATGTATTATTGAAAATGTATTCGTAAATAAAGTACAGAACTGGGAATGGTTATTATCATTGGTTTAGCCTAGAGACAAGTAAATTTGTCCTAGCCTAGCCACAAGTTAATTCGACTTAGTTGTTTTTCAACTTATGTTGTTTCCTAGAACCAATTAACGATGTAGGGTGAGGTATGGCTGTACTTGTGTATGAGTTTGTCTCTCCTTGTTGGCTGTGAAAATGCTGTCTTTTAGTTGTTGGTTCCATATCAGGTATACTTTCCAGAAATATTGATCAAAATATTTCTAGTCATGGCTGTCTTTTCTTCTGGGACTATGCATATGTAGAATGTATGTGTTCTTTTTTTTTTTACTTTGGCTTATCTTTTACTTGCTTCTGTCATTAAACTTCGGTCATACTGGGGCACCACCTTGAAAAATTATAGTTGAATGAATCAACCACAGTACTTCTTTTTTTTTTTTAAAGCCTTGTACTTGTTCTATCAGTTGTTTTTGCCAAAAACCATTAAGCTACAGGGATGTAAATACCAACACCAGTTGTCAAGCATTGGTGAGGGACTGACACACATGCACACACACATACACACACGATAGGCTTCTTTCAGTTTCCACCTACCAAAGACACTTTCCCCAGGTTCCACACAATGAGACTGAACCCGAAACCATATGGTTGGGAAGCAAATTTCTTACCACACAGTTACACCTGAATATTTGGTTGTTATTTCAATCATGTCAAGTTACCACATGGAAGCTAGCTTGTTGGTGTGTTACTGGATTAGAAGACTTGGCAGAGTGCAGGGCAAAATAGTTTATTTATTTACATTCCTTCAGGTTTTGACTTCAAATCTCATTGTCAAATTACTGGAGTTCATTACATCAGCTATGTTGTTCTTCCAGAATAGCCTGACCTTGTTGCCTCAGTAACAAATAGACTCTAAAAAAAAAATCCCATCTCCAACTGTGTTAGTTTAAGTATTATGACAGTTGCCAACAACAGTTTGTCACTTATTGTGGAATGGTGCCATATTTTGTAATTTGTGCTATTATGATGGAATAATATGTATGTGTGGTAGAGGGGGAGAAAATACATTAGTGCAAGATGGAATTCTTGGAGGGCTGATTCAAATGACCCAGTTTCCAATCCCAGTTTAGCACCCTTTTCCACTTTTCTCAATGACATATTTGACCCAGATTACACTAGTTTTTGCCAAAGGTGATTGGTTAGAAGATGCTGGATGGAAAACTGTCCTTAGTTCCCAGTAGATAAATACTTGTTGCTCAATTTGAATAGTGGTTCTTAATCCTTTTAGCACAATGTTTCCAAACCTATTTTCCTCCCAAGCCCCACTATAACTTTCCAGAAAAACGCAGTTTGCCCCCACTGCTGGCTGGTAAAAAAAAACCCAATTTATTTTTGATATTTTATAACATTTGAATAGCATTGTACTGTAGCAGTCTTCATACAGTATGTTTGACTGGAGGGATTGGTCTGGCCAGGCCGAATATAGGTGGAGTATGTTTATTGTGGTAAAAAGATTTTCGCAATTCCATGTCTCACTAAAAAAAACAAAAAAAACACACCATGTACTACCTCAATTTTTCTTGACCCCACTAGTGGGACATATGCCCTGTGTTGGGAATTACTACTTGGGCATTCAAAGCAGTTCTAACCTCTCACACCTACCCTACAATGTTATTTTAAAAGTAAACAACCACATCATTGAAATGTTGAAGCTACAAGATAATGCATGACTAATTCAAAACAATTAGAATGAATAAGCATTACATTGGACAAAATAATCTGAATGCTAACGGATTAACCTGAGCCTCCAACACCCAACCATGCCACTATTCTTTGTGGTAGTGATGGGTGTTGCGGCCTCAAAAAGCGCAATCTTGAGTGTTGGAAGGGAGTGGAGAGTGCGCATAATTTTTCTTAGAAATAAAGTATTTAAAGCAGGGGTTCTCAGCCATTTTTTATCTATGGACCCCTTTGATTACTATTTGATTCTGGTGGACCCCAACAGCCATTTGATGTTTAAAAACTAATTTTATAGATACTTCTTTTAAAATTCCTACTTTGTTTTTTTTTCCTTTTACATATTGACTTCTGTAGGTTGAACAGAGAAAGAAACCTAACACATGCTTTTAAGGCAATATTTTTTCAGGGGCCCTTAAAATACTATTGTAGATCCCCAATTTACTATTTTGTTGCTTGGACCCCCAAAAATCTTAGATGAACCCCAATTGAGAACCACTGATTTAATGCATAAAGAATGCCTGCAGTTTAAACCCCCATCCAAAATCTTTGCCAGAATTAGAATTAGAATGTATTGTGTTATCAGTGAGCAAAAACACAACTGGTGCTGTGCCCCAAGTTTGGATATATAATTACATTATATGTCTTCTGTTTCGTTAGTCATTTTGTTACTATATTTTGTTACTACCTATGTTTCAATTGATTTTGGAAATAATAATGAATTTAATAAAATAACTTTAACTTTAAGAGTTCTTCAAGGCAGTGCCCCAGCATGGCCACAATCTAATGACTGAAACAAGTAAAAGAATAAAAGAATAGGAGTACTAATAGGCACAAATATCTAAAAGGAGACACATGTTAGATTGGCTACAATAACATATGGATAATAAATCACTGAGTAAAATTTAACTTCTGTTTGATTAAAATTATCTCCTGGCAGGGAAAGTGTCTCAATATTCCAGCTCACTTTATATGTGAAGCAGGTGTTTCTAAAATACCGTAAGTGAAATGGAGACACTGGACTACAAAAAAGTTGGGGAACACTGATTTGTAAGGCTCTGAGAAAGTTGGGCTCATGTAGTATTATTGTTAAGAAACATGGAAATATGCTGTTTGTTACCAAACTCCTGCAACTCATTACTGCTTGTGTGTATGTGTGTGAGACTGATGTTAAATAGGAGTGTTATTGCTTAGTCCCAATATTGATTGAGCAGACCTATGATCAAAGGTGTTCCAGTCTGTCCTTTCTAACCAAGTAGAATGTGATTTGAAGAAGATTTGGCTGTTGTTTCTAGCAGATTGAGCAGGCACTTAGAAGCTACTTGTTGCTTTGTAGTAATGATTTTTGATACGATTGACATTGAAGTCTTGAAGCTATAAAATAACACATGATAAATTCAAAAGAACATGGATAAATAAGCATTTAGCAGAGTAATCCGAATGCTAAAGGTTTTTGATATGATTTGTCTCCATGCATCCTTATTTATATGTCTATACTAAATAATTAAAATATGTTTCTTTTTTTGTTGTAGGGTACATAATGTTGTAGAAGCATCAGTTAGCAGTCCAGCTGCTGGAATCATGTTTTCAGTGCGTATAGTCACTGCTGACTACTATGTCTCAAACCCTGTTGCTGGCCTGGATGCAAAACTTTCATCGTCGGTTCAAGTTCCAGTTATCCGTATATTTGGATCCACACCAGCTGGTAAGCAATGTTTGCCCTTTTTCTCTTGAAAACTGTTGCTGACAATTGAACTCTTTACACAAGAACATTTCTTCAAGTAAACTAGTTTTTACTTGTTCTCCCACCTAAACCATTTTCCCTTCTTTCAACCCTCTTGTCCGTGCCCTTGCATTCTAAATCCTAGATCAACCTTGATCGGTGTTTTAGCTGTTGCCATCTGTTTCCTGCTTTATTTCCTTCCAAATATAGCGTATCTAGGATAACATTTAATCCAAAATGTTCATTTATGAAGACGAGTGTATTTTGAGGGAGCAGTGGTTCTCAACCAGGGTTCCTATGGCCCTTGAGGGTCCATATAAGATTTTGTTAGATTTGTGCCATAAACTGCTTTTACATTTACGACGTACAGAATATTTTAACGAACTTTTTATATGATTCTTGATATGTAATAATAAAAATATAATAGGATTTTTTTAAAAACATTGAATGGTATCCTCCTTGTTTTTTTTTTTTCATTTTTATTCTTTTACTTGTTTCAGTCATTAGACTGTGGCCATGCTGGGCACTGTCTTGATGAGTTTTTACCCAAATGAATTTGCCCCAGTATTTAATTTTTAAAATGTGGTATTTATTCTATCAGTCAATTTTGCTGAACTGCTAAGTTACAGTGGCATAAACACACCAACACCAGTTGTCAGGCAGTGGCGAGGGGAACACAAAACACACACACACACATATAATGGACTTCTTTCAGTTTCTGCCTGCCAGATCCACTCACAAGACTTTGGTCAGCCAGAGGCTATAGTAGAAGACACTTGTCCAAGATGCCACGCAGTAGGACTTGAACCCGAAGCCATGTGGTTGGGTGCAAGCCCCTTACCATACAGTGCTACTCTGGGAAAATGTGTTTCTTACCTACAGGAAAGTATATTTCAGAGTGATGGGACCTTCAGCTTGTCTCTTCTATTATAGCCCTGGGCCAAACAATTCCTTGTGAGTGAATTTGGTACGTGTAAGCTGTGTGGAGACCTGTTGCGTGCACCTGTATGTGTCTGTCTTTGAATTTGTGTATGTCTCCTTCACCATTTCACACCAGTATTGGTTTATTTACATTCCTATAACTTAAAAATTTTAGCAAAAGAAACTGATAAAATAAGTACGAAACTTAGGAAACAAAAGAATTATTGGGGTCAGTTTCTTTGACTAAGCCCTTCAAAGTAGTGCTCCAGCATGGCACAGTCCACTGATTGAAACAAGTAAAAGATAACAGATAAGTTATATTCTATGAAGAAGCTGATTTATGGAAGAATTGATATAAAATAATGCTCACACCAACATATCCTGCCATGTGATAACTTCAGTTAACCCTGTCATGTAATAGCTTCAGTTAGTGCAATCCTTTTTTTACTAACCTTATTTTAGTTTCTTGTTAAATGATGCCACAGGTGGTATTAAATACCTTAGGTTTGTCAACTTAACTTGCAATGTTTATCTGACATTAAATGAATAATTTTGAAAATAGGACACGTATTTTGTCAACTGACTGGATTTTGTACAGAGGTCATTGACTTGTTTTCACTAAGAAACATATTTTGCGTGTTCGCGTGTGTGAGAGATTCGAATTAATATCAATCCCTGCCATCGTTACTCAACTGTTTCATTCTTATTTTTTCCCAGTGGCAGAAAAAAAATGGCCTTGGCACAATTTGAAAATCAATGCATAAAATAGATGTAATGAAAACGTATCTTTTAACTTTTTACTCGTTTCAGTCATTAGACTGCAGTCATGCTATAGCACTGCCTTGAAAGATTTAGTCAAACAAACTGACCCAAGGATTAAAAAAATTTTTGTTCCATTAGTCTCTTTTGCTAGACTGCTAAATTACAGGGATGTTAACAAACCAACACTGGTTGTCAAGCAGTGGTGGTGATCAAACACAGGTACATTAGTAATGGGCTTCTTTCAGTTTCCATCTATTAAATCTTCTCACAAGGCATTGTTTGACCCAAGCCTACAGTAGATACTCGCTGAAGGGACCATGCACTAAGACTGAACTGAAAACCATATGACGCAAACTTGTTAACCACACAGCTATGCTTGCATGTGTATTGAGGTTTTTCAAATGGGAATTTGGTTTTTGCTATAAATCTCTATCACCATAGAAGTGTTGTGTGACAAACATGCCAAATTGTTGGGTATCAGACAAAATGCCTGCAATACTTTCCTTATGCTAACAATTCTGCCAGCTCGCTGGCAGAATTGTTAGCACACCGGGCAAAATGCTTAGGAGAATTTCGTCCATCCTTATGTTCTGAGTTCTAAATCTGGTGGGGGTTAACTTTTCCTTTCATATTTTTGAGGTCAGTAAAATAACTATCATTCAAGCACTGGGATTGATGTAATCAACTTTCAAACCTTCCCAGAAACTTCTGGCCTTGTATCAAAATTTAAAGCGAATATTTGGTGATGAAGCTTTACTTTCTGAGGTCAACTCTGTCTGTCATCTTTCGGGGGAGTTTGATGAAATAATGTACTGTCTAGAATTGGAGTTGACTTTAATATTCTTATAAATCATCTGGAATTATAATGGTAAAGATTGTGATTTACTCTTTCATCCTTTAGCATTCAGAATACTTTGTCAACGATAATGCTTATTTATTCACATTGTGTTTTAAGTTTATCATTTATTATCTGTTAGCTTCAAGAGTTTGACTGTGATAGTGTATTATTAGAATGACATTGTAGGGTACATGTGAAAGGCAAGATCTGTCTAGTCTGAACATAAAGCAGGTAGAATATTTGGGCTAGATATGGCTGGTTTCAATGCTAAAAGGTTAACTCTTGATATCAACCTGCCTGAGATCACCTCAGGTTCTATGACAAACTTTACTGTTTTAAAGTGGTCTAAATTACAATCTTCCATCAAAATGTCATGTTAATTTGTTCCAGACCTCAGCTTAATAATGATAAAGGTATTTTACTAAATTCTTCATTATTTTAAAAATTAATTGAAACAAAGGCAGCATGTGCTGACAGAAATATGGTAACAAAAGAGTTAAGTGTCATTACATATTCATTTAACCCTTTATCATTCAGATCACTCTGTCATATGTATTGCTTATTTATTCATATTGTTTTCATTAATCATGTATTATCTTGTAGCTTCAGGGTTTTGATGATGTGATTGTATATTTTTAGAATGACATTGTAGGGTAGGTGTGAGAGATAGGATCTGGCTGATTTGAGCATAAAACAGGTAGACTATTAGGGGCTGGATATGGTGGGTTTAAATGCTTAAAGAGTTAATGGTTTCATTCTTCAGACTGCAGATATGCCAGTGCACTATTTGCAAGGGCTTTTGTCAACTATATAGACCCAGTACTAAGTTGGGTTTTTATTTTATAGGTCTGTATAATAGGTGCAAACAACGCTTTTAAGATGTTGGTTAAGAAGCTCACTTTGTAACCATGTGGTTTTAGTTTGTCCCATTCCATGGTACTTAGGACAAGTGCCTTGTATTATAGACCCGAGCTGACCTATTTATCTTGAATGAATTTGGTTGATGGAAACTGTGTGGAAGCCTATTTTGTGTGTTTGTCTGCTCACTGATTGGGAATAGGTGTTGGTTTGTTTACATCCCCATAACTTAGTGGTTTGGCAAAAGAGATCAATAGAATAAGTACCAGACTTCAAAAAAATAAGTACTGGGGTCAATTTGTTTGACTAAACCCTGTATGGCTGCCATCCAATGATTGAGATGCGTAAAAGATTAAGTTGGTTAAGTTGGCCTTTTGGTGTAGAGAAGTGTAACTTGATAAGTTACTTTAGTCTGATGCACTGGTTTTACACAGGCTGATGAGACCTGCTACTGGGTACCATGTGAACCAGTACTACCTGTTTCCTGGTCTAGTCACTAAACTAGCCCCCACACTTGAGTAGCTCATTACTTGTGTGAGGAGGACTAAAAACAAGGCATGTCAAAGGCTGAATGAGAGCTCCTTGTGGGCCAATGGCCATCCAGTTGGGGGAAGGCAATGGTACACCACTCCAATATTTCTGCAAAAAAAAAAAAAAAACTCATGAGAAAGTCAGAAAGAAATAACACTATGGCTTCATTTGATGGGAAAACTTGTGCTTAGATTTCTGCTAAGCATGATGAAAACATGCATGCATACACATACACTTATGGCCTTCTACACAGCCTCTTTCAACCAAAATTTACTCTGAAAACATTGGTAAACTTCATAACTACCAGGCCATTTCTGAACCCATGTTATACTCATCTAAATTATTTTTCTTCCTGAAAAATATGAGAAAATATTTCTATTATACGTTGGGTAAACTTTTTAACGTCATACTGCTGTTTAAAAAAATTTTCTTTTTAATGTTTTTTACAATCTGCATTGATATCTTGGTTATTCCATCAATTTCTTGTTGTCATTGTTGTTTTTACTGTCATTTACTTCCTGAGGGTGGTGGATTAGCAGAATTGTTAAGCATTAGACAAAATGTCATGCAGTATTTGTTCTGGCTGTTTTACATTCTGAGTTCAAGTCCCACCAAGGTTGTCCCTTTCATCCATCTGACATTGTTAACCCTTTCATTAGCATATTTCTGTTGAAATACATTGTCTTTGTTTCAATTAATTTTGAAAATGATAAAAGTTTATTAAAATAACTTTGACAGTAACAACCTTTTAGTGACTTCTACTACAGCCTCGGGCCAACCAAAGCCTTGTGAGTAGATTTGGTAGGCAGAAACTGAAAGGATCACCTATATATACACACACACATATATGTGTGTGTTTATGTATCTTTGTATGTGTGTCTTAGTATCTGTGTTTGTTGACAACCAGTGTTGGTGTGTTTATGTCCCCATAACGTTTTGGTTCAGCAAATGAGACCAACAGAATATGTACCAGGCTTTAAAAAAATACTAAGTACTGGGGTTGATTCATTCAACTAAAATAATTCAAGGTGGTGCTCCAGCATAGCTGCAGTCTTATGACTGAAAGAAGTAAGATAAAAGTGAAAATTGATTATAGTTAAAAACATTCTTTTTTTTTTTCAACTCCCATTATCCAAGCATTTCAAACAGCCGTGTCACCTAAGATAATAGGGTTAGCTTTCACTCATTTCCCATATGTTGCCCAGTTCTTTCTTTCTTCTTCTTCTTATTATTTTCATTTGCTATTTTATATGTTGTAGTGGAAAATCTATTGTCTCACATACTTTTGCCTTCTTTTTCTCTGCTAATATCATTTCTCATCTGTGTGTCACTATTGTAATGCCAGCTTGCACTGAAAAATTCCTTGAGATTTTTCATAATAGTCATTTTCAGTACATTTCTAGCTGGTGGTAGTGATGGTGGTGGTGGTGGCACCAGTTCACCAACTTTAAATACAGATTTCTTATTTATCTCTCAGTATGCTATTTCCCTATTCTGCTGCATTTCTTCTGTACCATTGTATTATATACAAAGACAATGTAGTTGACAACAAACAGATTATCGGTGGTGTTGGTGGTGGGGCATACTTGATCTGTTAGAAATAGCACTCAAATCACCCTCTAATAACATGTGGTCTTCTTACAAAGAAAGGAAGAATGTCTGAAAGAAAAAAAAGCAGAGTGGGTGGATGGCCATGGTTGGAATTCCTTTAACCTAAACCTGCTTGATCATCTCTATATATGTTTGATGTTGTCTTGTTAGATTTTATTTTCATTTTGAAGAGACACAGTCATCATCATCGTCATTGTTGTTGTTTAATGTCCACTTTTCCATACTTGTATCAATTAGACATATTCTTTATGGTTCAGATGCCCTTTCTGTTGCCAACCCTCACCTGTTTCAAAGCAAGGTAATATTTCCCCCCTGGCTGGACATATTTTTCATGGAAGATAAGAAACAAACAACATAGCCTGTATGACATCAATGCTTGTTTACACCCACCACATAATATGAAACAAGGTGTGCATGCACACAACAGGTTTTTTTTGTTTTTATATCCCAAATCCACTCACATAACTTTGGTTGGTTTGGGGCTATAGTAGAAGACATTTTCCCTAGGTTCCACATTGTATGGCTGAACCTGAAAAGCTTGTCCTGCAACCCTTTGATCTCAGGTACAGCCATACAATGTGGAACCTAGGGAAAATGTCTGGATCCGTGGGGGTTCTAGGATTGGCCCAAGTTAGAAGTCCTGTATCAGGTGGTTCATAGCATCATTTATTTGTATACTATGTGTACTTATTTACCTCTTGTAATTTTGGTTTTTCTTGTTTGATTTCTGAGTAAAACATGCAGTCTTCATCTACCTTTGTAATACCAACTTCATCTGACGATAGTATGGCAAATGGGGGAAGAAATGTATTTATTCCAGCTCATTACATTCTGTATTCAAATTAAAGTGAGGTTAACTTTGCCGTTCATCTCTCTTGGGGGCAATTTAATGAGTGCCTCCCCACTCACGACCTGCTAATTTGCTGCTTTTGAGCCAATATTATTATTGCCGATGAAAATAGTATGGTAGATAAGATGGAAAGGACTGAGGACAAGACTTTTCTTCTCCACCCATGCCCTCATCAACTTTTTCAAATACCATTTCAAGAGGAGGATAAGAATGGAGAGAGAGGTGGGTAACCTTCAGTAAATTTGTTAAAAGATGGTGTGTATGTATGTGTGTTTGTGTACAACCATCATTATGGTAGTTGTGACAGTGTTGGATAAAATGCCCTGACTAGATGTTCTGGCTCTGTTTTGAGTTCAAATCCTACTGAGGTCAGTTTTGCATTGCAGTCACACTGAGCCATCTCTCTCTCTCTTTCTCTCTCTCTCTCTCTCTCTCTCTCTCTCTCTCTCTCTCTCTCTCATTATCAAATTTCACTGAGATGGTCTTTTTGAGAATCCATAGCTCAGCAGGCAAAGCTACTATACTTGCATCACTATGACTGTGGGCTCGAGTTTTACTTTAGATCTAGGCTCATAGAACTGGTTTCTGTGGCACATATACCCCCTCCTGCTGGACGGAATGCTGGTCCATCACAGGATTACTCATTTTTGTCAGCTAAGTAGACTCGAGCAATGTGAAATGAAATGTTTTGCCTAAGAATACAATGCATTGCCTGGTCCAGGTATCGAAACCACAATCTTATCATGAGTCCAACACCCTAACCACTAAGCTACGCATTTCTACCAAGCCTAACTATACAACAAACAACCTTTTCTCTGATCAGAAAATAAGGATGTAATGCAGTACATTAAAACTTGTTAAACTTTATTAACACAGATGTACAGTTGTAGAATAATAGTTTCGTTAAAATGTTTTCAATTTTGTTCCATGGTTAAAGTTGTTTACTTGTTGACGTTAGATAAGAAAACAATAGATAACAACTCTCAAGGAAGAAAATATGATAAGTGTATAACAAGGAATGTAACTGTCAGAGATGTTGTCTCTTCCAGGGCTGTGTATTCTATACTACCTATGTGATCTTTTACACCATCTGAAGAAGCATATGTCTGCAAAGAAAAATAAACTTTCAAAACAAATATATTTCGTTGTTCTCTATAAACCATCTTACAGTTTTCAAAACAACCTTGGAATTTCCACAGGTACTGCTAGTTGTCATAATTATTATTAAGGCAGTTGAAGGCAGCGAGCTGGCAGAATTGTAGCATGCCGGACAAAATGCTTTGTGGCATTTCGTCTGTCTTTAAGTTCTGAGTTCAAGTGCTGCCAAGGTTAACCTTGCCTTTCATTCTTTCAGAGTTGATAAAATAAGTACCAGTTGAACATTGGGTATGATGTAATTGACTTAACCTGTCCCTCTCCCTCAAATTATTGGCCTTGTGCCAAAATTTGAAACCATTATTAAGGCAGTGAGCTGGCAGAATTGCTTTGCAGCATTTCTTTGCATTCTTTCTGTTCTGAGTTCAAATTCTGCTGAGGTTGACATACCCTTTCATCCTTTCAGAGTCAATAAATTAAGTACCAGTCAAGCACTAGGGTCGATGTAATTAACTAGGGCCCCCTCTCCCAACATTTTGGACCTTTTTCCTATTGTAGAAAGGATTATTATTATTATTATTATAATTTCATTTACACACAACAAATTAGATTGCTGGAAAAATTCCTAACATCAGTCTACAACAAGTAACCTTTACTAAGTATCCTAGCTGTCCCAAATAATACTGTTTTCTGCAGCTGCACTAAAATAGGTTTTATGCCTATTTCCTCTATCCACCTGTTTAATTCTTTAGGAATAGTTCCTAATGCACCAAAACTATAGTAATACATTTTACCCTCACTTTCCATAGCCTCTGTAACTCCATGTTTAGATCCTGGTACTTTACTATTTTTTTCTATACCTTTGATATTGACTTTCTCATCTATTGTTATCATTATTAAGATGGTGAACTGGCAGGCTCATTAGCATGCTGGGCTAAATGCTTAGCAATATTTCATCTGTTGCTATGCTCTGAGTTCAGATTTGCTTTTCATCCTTTCGGGGTCAATTAAATAGGTATCAGTTATGCACTGGGGTCAATGTAATTGGCTAGTCCCCTCTAAATTTCAAGCTTATGCCTTAGTAGAAAGGATTATTATTATTAGGTGAGCTGGCAGAATCTTCAGCAGAATTAGTAGAGCATTGGATAAAATGCTTTGCAGCATTTTATTCTGGCTTCTACAAGATATCAAAAAGATAAATTCATTTAATAATGTAGTTAAGACTGTTGAATATTTTGATAAAGTTTGATTTTTTGAGGACTTAAAATTCCAAGATCAAATTTTGCTTTGGTCAGAATTGTTAAAAGAATAAAATAATGTTCATATACTCTGAAACATAAAGAATTTGGGAGTTCTATGAAGATCCAGTAGCATTTTGGTTTTCAATATTGAGAATATTATCACAATAACAGATATCAGGTGTGGAATTTGTTTTGAAAAATTTGAAAGAAATATCACCTTTATTCTATTTTAAAGTTTTCAAATTGAAAATTTAGTATGTTTGTGTAAATTATGTATCAATCAATATCATTGTTTTTTTTTTTTAAATGTTTAAAATTTTTTAAAAACTGGTATGGGTTTGACAAATCCTGGTCCATATCATCTTGTACATACAGCAAGTTAAAAGCAGCCAACTTGATTTGTATGTTTTGCAATATTGATGTGGATTTGGTGTGGGGGCAGTTTTATGCTATGGATACAGAGAGCTTGTTTTGCATGTAAGAACTAAAAAGCCCTCTCTACCCTGTATTGTTTCTTATTTGGAGTTACTACCCTCCTGCGATTATCATCATCAGCAGCATTATCATTTAACATCTGTTTTCCATGCTGGCATGGGTTGGATGGTTTGAAAGATACTGGTAAGGCCAGGAGCTGCACTAGGTTTTGACTAGGTTTCTACAGCTGGATGCCTTCCTAATGCCAGCCATGTTACTGTATTGGGTACTTTTTATATGGCACAAGCACCCACACTAATGCTTTTTACATGGCATCTTGATTATGGCTTGTGGAATTCATGTCTTGCTCTAGGTGTATGTGATTGATAGATAAATAGATAAGTATATACATGCATACACACACACACACACACACACACACACACACACACACACACACATGTGCCTGTGTATATAGGGTTTGTGTTATAGTTTAACCCTTTAGCATTCAGATTTCTTTGTCAAATGTAAAGCCCATTTACTCACATTTTTTTTTATTTGCATGTATTTATAGCTTTATTTGTTTCAAGATTCACCATTCCTAGAAACAATTACTTGACATTCCCAGTTTGTAAAGAAGCTATGTTGACATACAGAAACACCCACCCACACACAAACAACAAAAGAAAAAATGCGTATTATAATACAGTTCTGTATTTAAGAGATGAGGAATTATGTACATTATTTACATTTGACAGATATTTGTCCTCATCTTGTTTGTTGTTAACACAACTTTTCGGCTGATATATCCTCCAGCCTTCATCAGATGTCTTGAGGAAATTTCTAACCTGGGTTCTCAGTAAGCTGTGGCATGAGGAGATAATGGATAAATCGGGTATAGCTGATCATATATGGAAAAATGGAGACCACCTCCCCCTGTGGGATGAAGTTAAAATAATAGACAGAGAACACCACTGGAAAATATGAAAACTAAAAGAAGCAGCACATATTCTAGGACACAACAACCTCCTAAGCAAACCGAGTGCAGACATGAGTAGCATATGGAAACTGATATTAAGGAAGGATAAGAAAATATTAGATTTATTAGCCCTAAAATTCACTCCAAGTTTGATTCCAGGAAAAATACCTTAGGAATGAGAACCCAGGAATTTCCCCAAGACACCTGATGAAAGCTGGAGGGTATATCAGCTGAAATGTTGTGCTAACAACAAACAAGATGAGGACAAATATCCATCAGATGTAGATAATGTAAATAATGAACTATATTATAGTTATACATATAGTCTTTTTTTTTTAAATCTGTCTTGTGTTGTGCTGTGTTGACAGACTTACATTTAAAATTCCTGCTCTTTTAATCAAAACTTGTTAGTTGCTAAGGTGACAACACTACCTATTTAGCTATCTTTCACACACATACACATACACTATACTATCTCTCTCTGTATTTCTCTTTCAACAACTTTTTCTCCTCCCTTTCTTCACTCTCTCCCCAGATGTTATTTGAACGCTAGTTTAAAAATTACAATGGAACATTAACTGATATTATTTGCGTGATGCAATACGGAGTTTCACCTAACTGACTGAATAAGTCATTAAAGTGAAGCTTGAAGTCCCAGTTAACACAAACATGTCAAACATAATTTGATTGGACTCTCATTGTTTACATTAACTATATAAATATATATTGTAAGGGTGTGTGGCCTAGTGGTTTGGGTGTTGCACTCAAGATCACAAGGTCATGGTTTCAATTTCTGAACTGGTTGATATTTTGTGTTCTTGAGCAAAATACTTCCTCTCTCACATTACTCTGTGATCACTTTGACAGTTGGTACGTAGCACACTGAGCACCTGTTCGGGCAACATCAATTTGATGCAGGGAGGGATCTAATGTATAGCATATACATTTGATCACAATAAGCAAATTGTCTGAACTGTCTTTCTCAGACTAAGACAGACTACCATCATAAATATGCATTAAATATGAATGTTTTAATTAACAAATATATCATTAAAGGGAAATGAAGGAAATAATCTTCAAATTTCATTTATCTTTTACCTTGTTTCAGTCATTAGACTGTGGCATGCTGGGGCATTGCACTGAAGAACTTTTAGTCAAACTTATCAACCCCCAATACTTATTAAGTTTTTGTAAAGCCTGGTACTTATTCTATCACTCTTTTGTCAAACTGCTAAGTTATGAGGACATAAACACAACACCAGTTGTCAAGCGGTGGTGGAGGACAAACACATAGACAAACACACACACACACACACACACACACACACACACACACACACACACACACACACACAGGTACAGGTGTGGTTGCATGGTAGGAATCTTGCTTCCCAACCACATGGTTCTGGGTTCAGTCCCACTGCGCAGCACCTTGGGCGACTGTCTCCTACTATAGCATTGGGATGACCAAAGCCTTGTGGGTAGATTTGGTAGACGAAAACAGAGAGGCCCATTGTATATATGTATGTGTATATGTATATATGTGTGTCTGTTTGTCCCCCCACCATCACTTGACAACTGATGTTAGTGTGTTTATGTTCCCATAACTTAGCAGTTTGGCAAAAGAGACTGATAGAATAAGTACTAGGCTTACAAAGAATAAGTCCTGGGATCGATTTCTTTCACTAAAACCCTTTAACCCTTTAGCATTCAAATTACTCTGTCAAATGTAAAGCCTGTTTAATTACATTGTTTTAAATTAATTGTACAGCATCTTGTAACTCTGAGATTTTGATGTCTCTGCTTATTTTTAGAATGACTTTGTAAGGTAGGTGTGAGAGGTCAGAGCTGGCTGGTTTGAGTATAAAACAGGAAGACAATTTTGGCCTGATATGGCCTGTTTAAACACTAAAGGGTTAAGGTGGTGCTCCAGCATGGCCACAGTTAAATAACTGAAACAAGTAAAAGAATAAAAGTGTGTACACACACACACACACACACACACACACACACACACACACGATGGGCTTCTTTCAGTTTCTATCTACCAAATCCTCTCACAAGGCTTTGGTCAGCCCAAGGCCAATATTATTAGGATAGCAGAGTACTGGGCAAAATGCATTTTCAGTATTTTTTCCAACTCTTGACATTTTGGGTTCAAACCTAGCTATGGGCAACTTATATCTTTCAACCTTCTGTGGTTGATAAAATAGATTAACAGCCAAGTGCCAATAAATAAATCAACTATACCTCTCCCTTATATTTCAGGAAGTAAAGGAAATAATCATCAGATTCTATTTTTGATTTTAAAGTGTTTATGAATGTGTGTGTGTGTGGTTGGTGAGCGTGTGTGTGTGGTTGGTGAGCGTGTGCACTTGCATGTGCTAGATTTTAATTTTGTTTTTGGAACTACTCATCCTATAAAGATTTGTGTGAGTGTACAATATAATTATCCTACACAATGATATTTAATAATAATAATGATGATGATGATGATAAGAAGAAATAGTGTTTATTTAATAAAACTTCCTACCCCAGTTAATATTATTTTTTTGTTGCGCGCGCGTGTGTGTGTGTGTGTACTTGTTTTATATTCTGTAATAGGTTCATACTCTCTATGTTGATGATCTAATTTGCATTAAACTTAATTCTCACTCCTACTTCTTTGTCTCCTCCTCCTGCTCCTTGTCCCCCCTCCTCCACTCAACCAGATTTCTTGGACTGAATCCATTAAATGATAATGAGTTGGCACTAATGGCATTACCAAAGCACTTGGGCTAGGAATGATGCTGTCAAATTCTTCTTCTAGCACTCCATCCCTCCTTCCTTCCTTTTCTTTTCTTTCACAAGATTGTTTTCTTCTTAATTTCACTAATTTCATATTCTGAAGAGTCAAAATGGCCAAAGAAGAGAATTGAGAATTGTGTGCTACTCTATTGGATAGAACTGAGCTGTGTTCTCTATTTAAGGTTCTCTTCCAAAAACCCACCTGCTCCACATGATTGACAATAGAGCAGGTGAGAGAGAGAGAAAGAGAGAGAGAGGTGGTAAGGATGGACAAACAGCCTGGATGACCATCTTAGGATAGAAATTGTCTCATAGCAGAAGGAATAGATTTCATATTTGGTTATCTTCTATAATGAACCTTATTATAATTTTATGAATGCAGTGATGATAGTGATATGGTATAATATATTGTACAGTGCCATAGTAAATGCCTTACGTTACCAAATGAAAGTTTTCTGCAGTATGTTTTCAAATCTTCACTTTGGCCGTTCATTCTTGTCTGTTTGGTAAAACACCAGTCTCGTACCAGGATTAGTTTTATTGACTGTACTCTTTCTCTTAGGTTTTTTTCTTTCTTTTTTTCCCTGTAGGTTTAACGCCTCCATCACTATCACCACCACCACCACCACCACATTTTTTGGGTATCTCTAGATTTCTCTCTATTGCAAACATTTAACCCTTTAACATTCAAATCGCCCATATCCAGCCCAGGTATTCTACAACTCCACTGTAGCATTATTACAAATTTGTGCCCACCCAGAATATTCTGAAGCATCCTCAGGCACCAAACTCTGGCAACAGGTCTGTCTTGGGCTTACCCTGCAATGTTATTCAAAAACTACACAATGATATCACTGAAATCCCCAAAGCTTTGAAATAATACATGATTACTTCAAAGCAGTGAGAATGAATAAAGCATTACATTTGACAAAGTAATATAGGAATGCTAAAGGCTTCAAGCAAACCTTCACACTTTGCTATTCATGGATTTCCTGCAGATGTTTGCACTGGACATCAGTAAGTCTGCGAGAGCTTGCAGAGGTAATGGGCATTGCCCTCATTCCCTAATCAACAATTTATGGTCTTGTGCCAGTGAAAGAAATCAATATGAATATGTTGAGGCTGGTACAAGGTAGCAGTGCACTCTGAGGTTAATGGCTATTATATACAGCATTAAGTTTCTTTATTCTCGCTTTACAGTAATGTTTACATTGTTTATCATCCCTCTGGGTTTCATAAATAAAGTACCAGTATTAAGGTTGGTTTATCAACAGACCCCCCCCCCCCC
>NC_069004.1:19638805-19643112 GCF_001194135.2 Octopus bimaculoides
CGCCTTTCTGCGACAAGAAGTGTCTTTCCTTCTAAGAAATCATTGCTTTGCCAACTCAGTAAGCAAAGCTCTTTGTGGTTGCTCAACCTGCTAGAAACACCAACCAAATCTCCCTCAAACACCCTTACCATCTTAAAATATCAAAGGCACATTGGATAATAAATAATATGGTCACAGCCTTTGATCATAAGTCTGCTTAATTATGATTGATATGGAGTTAACAGTAACACCAATTAGTATTTTGATTAAGCATATTTGTCATTGGTCTTGCTATGTTCTTTCCATCTTCTCTAGTTTTTATTCTTACAACTATTCATCCCCTGTATTTCCCATAATCCTAAACTATTATACTCCAGAGAATCATATTTACCTGTCGCCAGGTAAATATATCCAAGTATTGTTGATCTCTTCCTGTTCATATATTATACATACCTTTGGTCATCTTCAGAGTCATTTTTATTTATTTATTCTTGAGTGAAAAACTGCAGTTGATGTATTTTTGTTTGTAGCTCATTTATATTGTTACATAATTTTTCTTATTAATCAGGTCTGTTTGCTGGTGTACAGCCCTGTTATTTCATATCTTTCTAGGTTAAAAATAAAAGGGGGAACAAATGCTTTTTAAATGTAAAAAAATGTAAGTGCAGGCATGGCTGTGTGGTAAGAAGCTTGCTTCCTAACCACATGATTCTAGGTTCAGTTCCATTGCGTGGCACCTTGAGCAAGTCTCTTCTATAGCCATGGGCCAACCAAAGCCTTCTGAGTGGGACAATCATGTAATTTTTCAAAAATCATAGAACCTTAATGTAAATTTTACAGACAAACCTTGTGACTCTAATTTTAATAAGACAGTAAATGCAAAATTATTTCAGACAGAGAATGTATTCATCCAAAAAAAAACCCCCAAAAAACATAATTTATTGTTTTGAAAATGATGTATACTATTTTTGGCTGGATGTTATGGGGTTTTAAACAAACCAACACCAGTTGTCAAATTGTGGTGGGGACAAACACACACAACACACATTCTCCCCCCTCTCTCTCACACACACAAGATATTTGCTAGTCTAGGGCGAAAGTAGTGTTCAAGGTGCCATGCAGTGGGATTAAACCCAAAACCATGTAGTTGCAAAGCCGTCTTCTTATCTCCTTGAAACCCCAGAATTTTGTCACTGAGCTCATTTTGAGAAACACTGAAAAACAGAAAAACTTACTGTAGATTTGAAATCAAGAAGCTTCTACTGTCATAGCTATGCCATTTTTAGATGCTTTGGGGAAGCTGGATGCATGTTCTTATTATCTTACATGTTCCTCTGGCACTTCATTCCCACTTCAACTATTTGCATGTTGCTAGTTATATTCTTTCTTCTCCAAATTCCAGCTGTGTATTCAATGACGTCACTTCCCAGTATAACTCTGGTTTTACAAGTACTTAAGGGCACTCAAGTGGCACAATCGTTATAGTGTTGGGGAAAAGCATCTTGTGGTATTTGTTCTGGCTTTGTCCATTCTGAGTTCAACTTTGTGTTTCAATATGATAAAGTACCAGCCAAGTACTGAGGTTGATTAAATAATTTTCCCCATTCAAATTTCTTACCTTGTGCCTGTCTAAGAAAGTAGTAGTAGTAGTAGTAGTAGTAGTAGTAGTAGTAGTAGTAGTAAGGTGGTGGATTGGCAGAATCAGTAGAGCATTGGATAAAGTACTCTGCAGTATTACTTCTGGCTCTTTATATTCTGAGTTCAAAACCCACTGAGGCCAACTTACCCTTTCATCTCTCTGGGGTCTATAAAATAAAGTACAGGGATACCTCGGCTTTAGTCGTTCTCAAAGGCACAAAGTTTTCAAAAATAAAAACAAAAAACAAAAAAAAAAGTTGTTTTACTCAACTTTACGTTGGTCCACCAATAATATTGGAATCGTAAAAACAGTAAAAGACATTAAAAGCACAAAATCGTGTTGCAATAAATATAAATAAAAGCATATAAAATCATTCTTTTCTACTTTAGGCACAAGGCCCGAAATTTTGGGGTGGGGGGAAGTCAATTAGATTGACTCCAGTATGCAACTGGTACTTAATTTATTGACCCCAAAAGGACGAAAAGCAAAGTCGACCTTGGCGGCATATAAAATCATATTAAAATACAGTAAATGCTCAAATATACACCGTAAAGTAATGTAGTCTAGTTTACTAAAAGCATGAAGTCAGTTGTGTTGTCTTATTTATCTGTCTTTCGGAGCTCATATTGCATTAGTAGTTCCAATATCTGCTGTTAGGAATGGCTATTAGCGATGTAAACACCATCAAATTGTATTTATTGGTAAATTTAAAATACTTTATTATTTTTTTTTTGTATTACAAAATAATAAATACATTTGTTTGTAAACTTAAAATAGGTTTTTATTATCAAAAATGCATTCATAAATAATGCACAGCACTGGGGAATGGCTATCAGCAGCTAAACGACTTAGGGTGAAGTATACCTGTACTAGTCAAGTACTAGAATTGATTTAATTGACACTCCTCTCACCCATTTCAAACTTGATGTCTATGTTAGGAACAGTTATTACAAAATACGTTAACCCATTAGCATTTAAACTGGCTATGTCTTACTCTGATATCCTACCTGTCTTACGTTCAGATTGGCCAGATCCAGTTTCTCATACCTACCCTACAATGTCATTCTAAAAATAAAATAATCATATCAAAATTTCAAAGCTAAAGGATAATACATAAACAAGCATTGCATTTGATGGAGCAATCTGAATGCTAAAGGGTTTTTTTTTTCCTGCTGCTTTCACAGATTCTCATAACTCTGTTGCCATCCAATTCCATTATTATGAATTTGAATTGACAGCTTGAGTCATAATGAATCTTTCATTAGTTGATTACACAACCATTGACGCTGCCCCTATGGATGTGTTGCAGTTACCCTCTTGATAGAGCTTGGTAATCTTAACTGTCGATCTTCTTGGATCTCTCTGCTCATCATCAATGTAAGAAGCTCTGTTGGCTCAGTTGAGCTCTTCCACTACCTCTTCACAATCCTGCCATGCTGCAGTCCCATGACTTCACTGTATTCCGGGTGCTATGTCTTGCCAAACGGGAGCTCATTACTATGCAGGGCATAGTCGTCACTCCTTGAGGTATTTTCAAATAGCTGTTTACCCAAACTAAAGGGTATGCAGGTATTTGAAACACTAAAGCATTAAATCTACTCTTGTTGTTTTGCTCCAAGCTAGCTCTGATTGAGCAGGAGTGTGATCAAAGCTGATTCAAGCATAATATCCTGGTCTTTTAGTAGATTGATGCCTATTTTGTCTGTGTATGTCTTCTCTTTCTAAAACAGTCTGTGATTTGAGAGACTTTCTGACTACTATGTCTAACAGCTTAGACTTGACCCCGTTGCAACTCTATTCCTCCTTACATTCTACACTAGGTCTTATTTAATCACACGTGATGACTATGAGGTTAAGAAGTATGCTTCCCTGCTATATGTTCCGGTTTAGTCCCACTGTGCAGTACTTAGGGCAAGTGTCTTCTACTTTAGTCCTGGGCTGACCAAAGTCTTATGAATGGATTTGGTAGAAAGAAACTGAAAGAAGCCCATCATGTGTGTGTGCATGTTACCATTACCATTTCCTTGCAATGATATCAGGTGATGTCTGACCTTGGGAATATGTTACCTCGCTTGGAAACGGGTGAAGGTTGGAGACAGGAAGGGCATCTGGTCATAGAAAAATTCACCTCGACAAAATTCCATCCAACCCATGCAAGCCTGGAAAAGTGGATGTTAAACTGGTGACAATGGTCATGATGATAAAGAGGATAATTACCTGCCTCTGTATGTGTGTTGTGTATGTATGCAGATGTGTGTTTCGTTTCTTACTTAAGCTATTTATTATTTGCTCCGTTAAAAGTATATTAGCTCCACAATAGTTCTTAGGTTCCTTTTAGCCAGCCATCACAGCTAAGGTCACGGTGGAATAGAACTTGTTTATTTATAGGTTGCAAAGAGCAAAAAAAAAATACACACACACACACACACGCATATATAATTAAAAAAATAAATTTTTAATGGAAAAATATAAATGAAAAAAAAAAAAGTTTTTTAAAAAAGAAAAATCTGCATCTACATTTTTGAATAACTTCAAAGAAACTTTTAGCAATGGTCTCCTTAAATACTCAAGTATTTATTCATGGCAGCTTTTTATTTGCAATTAATTACGTTGTGTCTGTGTGTAAATACAAAGATAAATATACATATATGTATTGCACACACACACACACATATTTGCACATGCATGC
>NC_069004.1:19643630-19645032 GCF_001194135.2 Octopus bimaculoides
TAGTTGGATCAGATGATGACCTTCCATTTGTTGGACAATGGCTAATCAATAAATCTATTTACAGCAGTCTACTTGTATATAGCTTCACTGGTAACGAAGCATATATATATATTATCCTCGTTATTACTGCTGCTGCTGTTCTTGTTGTTGTTGACTAATCACTTGCTTTCTGTATTTTGTCTGTTTAATTCATTTCAAAATAATATTTTGACATCTGCTATATATGTTCTTGAAGTTGTTGCTATTGAAACCGTTGTTGTTGTTATCATCATCATCATCATCATCATCATCATCATCATCATCATCATCATCATTATTATTATTATTTATATATGAAAATTTAATGTTGCTAAATTCAGGTTATTAGTAAAGAAATAAGATTACATATATTGATTGATATTATAAATTATTGCTTTGTCTTTTGTTTGGTTTTTGCTTTCAACTGTGTAATTAGTTATTTAAAGTGTTTTTGTTGTTTGTATCTATCTACTTTACTTTTGTTCTCTCTCTCTCTCTCTCTCTCTCTGTTTGGCAGACAGACAATGCTTATGTCGATTGATGCAAATTCTGAGACAATGACACTGGCATTGATCATAGCTCATCGATATGTAGAATATGAAATGTGTCACCTTAGTTTGTTTTAGTACATAGTGAAAATGGTGTTAAAATTAATTTCACTTAAAGTAGTAGTGGCGGTGACGGTGGAGGATTCCCCCCCCCCTTCTTTTTCTTTTCTTTTCTTTGAAGCCAAAATCAAGTTGAATTTCATAGAGTTTTGAATAATCAATATTGTGAAAATTTCAATGTTTTAGTTTCTGCTGCTTTTGTCAGTTATTTCTGTTAATTAGATTTAATAGTAGGACATTTAGAATTTTCCTGATTGTATCAATATGTGAGTAGGAGGGGGGTGGAATTAAAGGCTAAACTTGTCTAATTAGCTTTATTGAATGAAATAATTGCTTTTTCCCCCTGTGTGTGTGTTTTTTTCCTCCTTTTCTTATGTTCCTAATTCCTTCCAAGATGTTTTCATTTACTTCTATTGTTGTTGTTATTGTTATACTCTTCGCTAGACATGATATTCACCACCGATGGGGGGGGGGGAGGCGATGGGCTGTTTTCAAATGAAGATTCCCTACTTCTCCACTACACTGCATTAATAATAATTTATATAATTATAGGTGTTAAATACTACCAATTTTAAAGAACCGTATTATATTCTCTTCAATTGATGTTGTTCAACTTTGATTTTGGTTCATTATATTTATTTCTCGAAAATATTTGGACAAAATTAATTTGATGAAGTTAATAATTGTAAAAAAACATTTTGTTGGAATCTAATGTTAATTAGATTGATATTGGACGAAATGCGAAAACCAAAATAATTGAATATACACCAAATGGA
>NC_069004.1:19646218-19659895 GCF_001194135.2 Octopus bimaculoides
TATGTACATATACATATATATGTAGGTATGTACATAGATATATGCATATATTTATATATTTTTTATATTATATATGTATATGTATGTGTGTGTGTGTGTGTGTGTGTATATATATATATATATATATATATATATATATATATATATATATATGTATGTATAAAATTTAACAAAAACACAACAAACAGAAATATTACAAAAACATAACAAACAGAAAATTAATAGCTTATTCCTCATCAGTCAACATTCAAAAGACCGTCGCAATTTCACGCCTTTAATGTTGATATTGTTCACTTTTGGTGGCAGTAGTGGCAAAAGGCCACTGGAAATAGTTAACGAATGTACAAGACACTTGGAGGATATCGGGTTTTAATCATAGATCACATTTGTTTCTGCACCGCACACCAGCTTTAAGTTGCTGAGTTTATGCTCATATACTATTATGAATGATCATTCTTTATAATTACTATACAGTTGAAGTAGTTGCATGCTGTCAACTTAATGTGACAGTCCCCTGAAGGGAATAATACTACTGTTGTTCAGACCTAGGAAGCTGCACCGCTTCCTGTTGGCCTTGACACATTTCCTGTGTCCTTATGTTTACAAGGGGGAGACCAGCACCTCCACCCAGCTAAGCCTGCATCCAGAGACATGTTTCTGAGTCTTTGCTCGTCATCAGTCTGGAGTAGCATGACCTGCTAGTCGAAGATGCCTGTCAAGCTCTTGTAAACATATAATAATTCTAGTGAAATACATTCACTGATTTCAAAAACAGAAATAATGCATTTCTAAATCTCTCAGAGAGATTTAAGCAGTAGTGATACGATGAAGTAGATACAAGCATCTTCGACTAGCAGGTCATGCTACTCCAGACTGATGACGAGCAAAGACTCAGAAACATGTCTCTGGATGCAGGCTTAGCTGGGTGGAGGTGCTGGTCTCCCCCTTGTAAACATAAGGATACAGGAAATGTGTCAAGGCCAACAGGAAGCGGTGCAGCTTCCTAGGTCTAACCAACAGTAGTATTATTCCCTTCATGGGACTGTCACATTAAGTTGACAGCATACAACTACTTCATCATATTACTAGTGCTTAAATCTCTAAATGTATTATTTCTACTATATAGTTGAATGTTCTTCAGCAACAGCCATGTGTGGGTGCTTCATCAGGTGGAATACAATTAATTCCTTGTGTGTGTGTGTGTGTGTGTGTGTGTTTGTATATAGGCATAGCTGTGAGGTTAAGAGTTTCAGTCATTACACTACGGCCATGCTGGGGCATCACCTTCAAGAATTTTTTGTCAAAAGAATCAACCCCAGTACATAGTTTTTTTTTTTTGGTGTAAAGCCCGGTATTTATCTATCGGTCCCTTTTGCTGAATCGCTAAGTTACGGGGATGTAAACACACCAACACCAGTTGTCAGGCGGTTGTGGGGACAAAGACACACATGTAGATACATATACACATATACGACAGGCTTCCAGTTTCCGTCTATCAAATCCACTCAAGAATCTTGTCGGCCTGAGGCCATAGTAGAGGACACTTGTCGGAAGTGCCATGCAGTGGACTGAAGCCAGGACCATGTGGTTGAGAAGCAAGCGTCTTACCACACACTCATGCCTGTGCCTATGTATATATATACACACATATATATTATTTATATTATATATATATCTAATATAAATAATTAGTTGCAAATTATACATTGTTTTCTAGCTTTCATAAAATGGTATCCACTATTGATTGTTTTATGGCAGCCAACTGTTTTCCATTATATTCTTCACAAGGGGTACACCAGTACCATGGGACATAACAAATGATTATGCTGCCAGATAAAGATTGAGAACTTCTGCTCTACATGATTATTCGACTTGGAGTTTGCTTAAAAGAAATAAATAAATAAATAAAAAAACAGCCAGATCTCCTTGTCTCTGAGTTGTAGGAAGCATGGTCAAGATTGGGATGCCTTTGACTAGTTGTCTGCTGAAGCAGAGTTGGCTGTGGGTTAAACACCACAGCAACAAAATTAGTTAGAAAAGGAAACCACAAAGTGGTTAGCTGACCTGCTAGAAATGACAGCAAAATATCCCCAGAGAACACTCTTTTGATACCAACCCACCTGTATTGCTCCTGCTTCTATGATACAAACTTTCTGTATAAAGTGATCTAAATTAGAATATACCATTAAAATTCCTTGTTAATTTATGTTCCAATTACCAGCTTAGTAATGACCAAGATATTTTACCAAATTCTTTATTATTTTCAAAAATGCAATATAGTTCAACAGATGTATGGTAACAAAGGGGTTAACTCATTTGTTACCATATCAGACAACGTAGCCCCTGATCTATGAAAGAAGAAAAGCTATTATGATCAAAGCCGGACTGTCTTTGTTGTATCATGACTGTCGACTAAACAAAACTAGGTGTTGGATTATTAATTTATTTTCCACTGACATTCTTGACGGGGTGTCTGATTTTTAAATCTTTGTAAATATTCATTGTGATGGTGGTTAAAGTTTGTGGTGTTGGCAGCAGTTTTTAGTCATAAAATTAATAATAGATTTGCTTAAAATGCTAAAATTGATATAATAATCAGCACTTGGATTATTTCTGTGGTTTCATATATTTGAACCAAACAACCTTAAGAAGTAATTTTATTAACTGAACTGATTAGTAAAATACTAGCTGCCAAAAAGAGTGCCACTAACATCATGGAAATAAATAATAAAGTCTTCTGTAAGAAAAATGAAAGCAAAACAAATCTTTTTATGGTAAATCAATTCACTGAGACTCAGTAAACAATAGATAAGTAATGATAGTCGTGGGGGCAGGTTTCAGTTTTGATCTTTAATCCTTTAGCATTCAGATTAATACCCTGTCAAATGTAATGCTTATTTATTCACTAAACCCCTGCCACTTCCAGCACCATGACCACCAATTCACATGATTTTGACCTTCCTTGGTCTCATCATTGATGGATGCTCGGCCACTAGAGATAGTGACTCTTCTCCCTGCCAACATTATATAGAAAAACATTGCCAGAACAGGTGCTGGTGTTGCGATTAGCTAGTGAGCTTGTTAAAAAAATATATATTAGCAACAGATAATGAAAGGGTTAAAAGATAGGGTAGGGGTTATTATTGCAGTTGATTTTTTTACTACATATCTATATGCTGTGATTGCAATGCATTCCTGTTTGTGACCTAATGCTGCTAATTGTTCTTGAGGGAAATGTATGAATGTCACCTCTTCCAGTTTCCTGTAGCACTAAAAATGTTAAGCAGTTAATACTGATGTAAAATAAAATGTCAAATGTGTATATCTGAATTTTAAAACAAAATATGATATGTTTGTTCTGTCTGTTTCAGGTCAGAAGACATGCTTGCATGTTCACGGTGTTTTTCCATACTTGTACGTGCCATATGATGGCACGCAACCTTGCAGTACATATCTGCACCAATTTGCTGCCAGCTTGGATAAGGCCATTAACATTGCTACCGGTCATTCTACCAGCAATACCAAACATGTGTACAAAATCAGTTTGGTGTCTGGAATGTAAGTGTTATTTATTTTATAATATATATATATGTGTTTGTGTGCGTGTATTTATGCTCATCTGTCACATGACCCATTTCTATCTTACTTTATTTGCTTATTAGTGGTGTACCATCATGAGTTGTAATAGGTGAGTTATGTTGCTCTTGTGGCAAATGAACTAAAAAAAGATTATTATGACAATGATAAATGCTATTGTCATCATCATCATCATCGTTTAATGTCCACTCTCCATGCTGGCATAGGTTGGATGGTTTGACATGGAGCTGACTAGCAGGGAACTGTCTAAACTTCAACAGTCTGTTGTGGCATGGTTTTTATGGCTGGATGCCCTTCCTAATGCCAACCATTTAGCAGAGTGTGCTGGGTGCTTTTTACATGTCGTTGGCATGGGTGTGCGAATGCAGCACCGGCACGGGTGCTTTTTAAGTGGTACTGGTACCTGGAAGAACAAGCCTGTATGTGTGAGAGACAGTCATTTTTCTTAGCTTAACAGGTCTTATCAAGTACAGCAAATCGCCACATCTTCTGGTCCCTTGTCATTTCCTCAGTGAGGCCCCATGTCTTCCTGGGTCTAATAATAATGTGAGCAGGCAGAATTGTTAGCACGCCAGGTGAAATGGTTAGCGATAATTCATCTGCTGCTACATTCTGAGTTCAAATTGAGTTGGCAGAATAATTAAGATTCTAGGAAAATGTTTAGCAGTATTTTGTCTGTCTTTATGTCTTTGAGTTCAAATTCTGTCGTGGTTGACTTTGCTTTTTGTCTCTTTGGGATTGTTGAAATCAGTACCAGTCAGGCACTGGGGTTGACTAAGCCCCCACTCCAAATATTCAGGCCTTGTGCCTATCATCGAAAGGATTATTATTATCACTGTATAAAGGCAGTAACAGAGTAGAAGTGATAGTAGCATGACAAGCTAAATTCCTTCAGGTACATAGTTCAAACCCTCCCTTTGATTGACTTTACCTTTCAAGGTTTACCTTTTCCTGAGGTTGATAACATAAATGCCAATCAAGAACTGGGTTTGATGTAATTGATCCTTCTCTTTGAGTCGATAAAATGAGTTTCAGTTGATAAAACCGATAAAACCAACCATGCTCCTAAATCTGTGGATTTGTACTGAAGGAATCATAACCCTAACCATTGTCATCAACAGGCCAGTAGGGGTGGGAGGGACAGTAGAGTGTCTGACCAGCTTCCCTACATTATTTAGTTTGATTCCTTTGTATTCTGTGCGACACTGGGATTGATGTGGTCTCTCCATAGAATTAGCAGAATTGCTGTCTCCAACACATAGCAGACACAGTTCTCAGACAGTGCTAAAAGCATCATCATCATTCTTTAACATCCATTTTTCCATACTGGCATAGGTTGGTTGGTTTGACCAAAGCTGGGAAACTGCACCAAGTTCTAGTCTAATTTGGGTTGGTTTCTACGGCCAGATGCCCTTCCTAATGCCAACCACTTTAAAATGTGTGCTGGGTGCTTTTAACATGGCATTACATGAGCACTTTTATGTGGCACTGGCACAGGTCTCTTACAGGCCCTCTTCACCAGGAGGAGTGGCCATAATACTTTGACTGTAAAGAACCGCTCTTTTTGAGTACAGCAAAGCACCAGATATCTCAGTCCTTTGTCATCTCGTTTGAAAGGTTCATCGTCATCATTCATTATGTATGCTGTTTATCCTCAGGTCAGTCCTAATCATGTTTTGACCACCCTGTCTTTTATTCACTGATACATTTATCTTGACTGTAGAATGTGATTTGAGGAATACTCAGCTGCTGTCTCAAGCAGCTTCAGCAACCCTGTTGCTTATGTATGTTCTTTTTCTGCTTTAACAAATATTGAAAAATTATCATCTTCCACATCACCTTTGTTATTTTGGTCAAGAACTGAGCTCACTTTGATTATTAGGAATTGTATTTAAGAAATTGCTAAAATATTTTGTGTTTAACCAGTTTTATTGCACATAAATTTTAACAACAAAATCTTATATGGACCCCACTTAAGAACCAGATTTATGCCTGTTCTTAAATTTCTGGCCTCGGAATTGTTAGAGCAGTGAACAAAACAAAGTGTCTTATGGTATTTGTTATTGCTTTTTACTTTCTAAGTTCAAGTTTTGTCGAGGTCAGCTTTGCCTCTCATGCTTCTGAGGTTATTGAAATGAAGTAAATAGTCAATTAGTGAGATTGATTTAATCAACTAATGTCCTCCCATCAAGTTTCTAGGCTTGTATCTATATCAGAAACAATTGTCAGTGCAGTGAGTGAGTAGGTAGAGCATCATAGAATAAACTTTTAACATTGTAAGTTCAAATACTACTAAAGTCGAAATTTTATCTTTAATACTTGGGGAGAAGATAAAATGAAGTATCAGTTAAGCACTGGGGGGGGGGGGTAGATTTAATGGACGAACTCTTCTTATCAGATGTTTGGCCCTGTGCCTAAATTAGAAATGTTCGGAAGGGAGATTGGCAGAGGGTTTGTTAGGGTGTTGGGGAAAATGCTTAGTCATATTTCTTCCAGTTTTCTGTATTCTTTGTTCAAATCCTGCTGTAACCAAGTTTGTTTTTCATACCTCTACAGTCAAATATAGGGGTCCGTGGTATTGATTAATCCTTCTCAATTGCTGCCCGTGTGCCTACATTAGGAACTATTACTATTATTGCTTAGCAGCATTTTGTCCATCTTTCATTGAGGCTGACTTTACCTTTCCTCCTCTCAAGGTTGATAAAATAAGTACCAGTTGAGTACTGGGGATCAATGTAATTGACTTATCTTTCTCCCTCGAAATTGCTGGCCTTGTGCCAAAATTTGAAACTATTATTATTATTATCATCATCATGTGAGGAGGCATGGCCTAGTGGTCAGGGAGTTGCACTCACAATCACAAGATCATGGTTTCAATTCCTAGACAAGGTGGTGTGTTGTGCTCTTGAGTAAAGCACTTCATCTCATGTTGCACTGCAATCACTTCAGCATCTGATGCGTACTACATTGTGCACCTGTACAGGTAGCATCAATTTGATGTAGGGAGTAATCCAATGTATTTGATCACATATAGGCGCAGGAGTGGCTGTGTGGTAAGTAGCTTGCTTACCAACCACATGGTTCCGGGTTCAGTCCCACTGCGTGGCACCTTGGGCAAGTGTCTTCTACTATAGCCTCGGGCCGACCAAAGCCTTGTGAGTGGATTTGGTAGACGGAAACTGAAAGAAGCCCGTTGTATATATATATATGTATGTGTGTTTGTGTTTGTCCCCCCACCATCGCTCGACAACCGATGCTGGTGTGTTTACGTCCCCCGTAACTTAGTGGTTCGGCAAAAAGAGACTGATAGAGTAAGTGCTAGGCTTACAAAGAATAAGTCCTGGGGTCGATTTTCTTGACTAAAGGCGTTGCTCCAGCATGGCCGTAGTCAAATGACTGAAACAAGTAAAAGAGCAAAAAGAGTATGTATTTGATCACTATAATCAAATCATTTGTGCAGGTTATTCAGCAAATGCTGAACACTTCTGCGTTATCTTCGATGAGAGGGTCCATCACATTATTATTATTAAGAAGACAGCAAGCTAGCAAAATGCTTAGCAGCATTTCATCCATCTTTATGTCCTGAATTCTAATTCTGCTGAGGTCAATTTTGCCTTTCATCCATTCAGGGTTGATAAATAAGTACAGTTGAGTACTAGGGTTGATCTAATTGACTTATCCCCTACCCTGAAATTTCTGGCCTCTTGCCAAAATTTCAAATCCTTATTATTAAGATAGTGAGCTCACAGAATCGTTAGCACGCTGGGCAAAATGCTTAACATCATTTCATCTGTCTTTATGTTCTGAGTTCAAATTCTGCTGAAGTCTATTTTGCCTTTCATCCTTTTGGGCTCAATGAAATAAGTACCAGTCATGTACTGGAGTTGATATAATTGACTAGCATCCTCCCACAAAATTTCTGGTCTTGTGCCTATAATAGAAAGGATAGTTGATGTTTTTGTTATTAAGGCGGTGAGCTGGCAGAACTGTTAGCACGCTGGACGAAATGCTTAGCATATTTCGTCCATTGCTACGTCCTGAGTTCAAATTCTGCTGAGGTCAACTTTACCTTTCATCTTTTCGGAGTTGATAACTTAAGTACCAGTTATACACTGGAGTCGATGTAATCGACTCATCCCCTTCCCCAAAATTGTTGCCCTTGTGGCAAAATTTGAAACTATTATTATTATTATCATTATTATTATTATTACTATTATTAAGGTGGCGTACTGGCAGAATCAAAAGCACACTGGACGAAATGCGTAGCAGTTTTTCACCAGTCGCTGCGTTCTGAGTTCAAATTCTGCAAAAGTCGACTTTGCCTTTCCTCCTTTCGGGCTCGATAGATTAAGTACCAGTGAAACATTGGGATCAATGTAATCAACTTATCCCTTCCCCAAACATTTCAGGCCTTGTGCCTATAGTAGAAAGGATTATTATTATTAAGACATGCTGGGAAAAATGATTAGCAGTGTTTAATCCATCTTTATGTCCCAATATCAACTTTGTCTTTTACCCTTTTGGGACTGATGAAATAAGTATTAGACAAGCACTGGGGTTGATGTAATCGACGAGCCTTCTCCCCCAAATTTCAGGCCTTGTGCCTATAGTAGATAAGATTATTATTAATAACGAAATATAACAGTCAAATAAATAAGATACTTCTGGATGTGACTCCATTTTCTATTGAATCTAATATTGTCACCACCTTCCACCCCTGATCAAGATATCTGATTTCATATATTGATCAAAGAATTCATTAGTCATTGTCATAATTTTATTTAATTTTTGTAATTAGGAGTGACTGTGTGGTAAAAAGCTTACTTCTCAACCACGTGTTTCTGGTTTCAGTCCCACTGCATAGCACCTTGGGCAAGTGTCTTCTGTGGCTTTGGGCCAACCAAAACCTTGTGAGTGAATTTGGTAGACTGAAACTGAAAGAAGCCTGTGATATATATACACACATACACACATGCATATATGTGTGTGTGATTATCCTCACCACCACTTGACAACCAGTGCTGGTGTGTTTGCCTACCTGTAACTTAACAGTTTAGCAAAAGAGATCGATAGAATAAATACCAGGCTTAAAAATAAAATGAATTACTCAAGTCGATTCATTCGACTAAACTTCTTCAAGGTGTTGCCAGCATGGCCGCGATCTAATGACTGAAAGAAGTTTAAAAATATATACTGTTAAGAGTAACTTTGTCTTCCTTCTTTCTGAGAGTTGATAAAAATATATACCAGTAATACACCAGGTTGAGTTTATTGATTCCATCCTCACAATCATTGTGCCAAGACTAAAAGTCGTTAATTATTATTAACAATGTTGACAGACTGTAGGCGTAGGAGTGGCTGTGTGGTAAGTAGCTTGCTTACCAACCACATGGTCCTGGGTTCAGTCCCACTGTGTGGCATCTTGGGCAAGTGTCTTCTACTATAGCCTCGAGCCGACCAAAGCCTTGTGAGTGGATTTGGTAGACGGAAACTGAAAGAAGCCCGTCATATATATGTATATATGTATGTGTTTGTCCCCGCAACATCGCTTGACAACCGATGCTGGTGTGTTTATGTCCCTGTAACTTAGCGGTTCGGTAAAAGAGACCAATAGAATAAGTACTAAGCTTCTAAAGAATAAGTCCTGGGGTCGATTTACTCGACTAAAGGCGGTGCTCCAGCATGGCCGAAGTCAAATGACTGAAACAAGTAAAAGAGTAAAAGAGACTGGGTTTGTTTCCAATTTACTTGTACCACATAGCAGAGTAAGTTGTCACTGACTGTCTCTTTCTAGCCTTGAATGAACCACAGCAGGGGAGGCTTCATTAGGGCCTTTGCAAGATAGGGGGGGGGGAGAAAAAAAAATAAGGTGTTTCATTTTAGCAATGATTATAAAAGAAGACATTGTGAATTTAGATGCCAAACAAAGTGTCTTATTCATTCAGTTTTGAATGTTTATTAAGCACACCTGGTCTCTTCATTTGGTAAAAAAAAAAAAGGAAAAGGAACAAACAAACAAAAATACTATTGTCTGGTCCATGCTATCTACACAGATTGTATAGAAACTTGAAATGCTAGGAAGATGCACGTGTAAGTGAGTAAGTGTGCGTGCATGTGTGGATGTGTGCACGTGCATAGACACACATAATGTATGTGTGTGTGTGTATATATATGTTTATGTGTGTGTGTATGTATATATATAAATCTGCTGGTGGCTATTTCTGACTACTGTATTTACTTACCAGTTCCATCATGTAACACTGCACTGCTATGTATTTCTGTCAAATCTATGCAAATCAATTTCTCTCTTTCACTTTGTACGTGTGTATATTATTTATATATATATATATATGTGTGTGTACGTGTGTTTGTACACCTACTTATATATATGTATATGTATATATATATATATATATATGAGAGAGAGAGAGGTGAGGAGGCACAAATATATGCATCCGCACATACACTCCTCTTCTCTCAGATTTCCTAAACAAAATACCTTGATGGTTAAAACTGCACTTAACCATACAAGATCATTTCTTTGGGAATCTTTCTCCTAACTACTTTCATCAGTGCCTCAACTTTACTTTTTCAAAAATTCTTCAAAGTAACATAACCTGTTTTCTTCTCTCTCTCTCTCTCTCTCTCTCTCTCTCTCTCTCTCTCTTTCTTTAAACTATTTTATCAACTCTATCACAGTAAACAACTGTTTTTAGTTTAGTACAAATGTTCATCTCTATAAAATTTGTTTTTATCCCTTCGCTTTCTCCTCACCTCATTCTTTCCTGACATCTTTCTATCTCTCTATATGTCTCTCTTTCCATGCCTCTCACATTCTCCTCTTTCTGCCACTCTCACATTTTCTCTCTCTCACACACTTTCTCTCTTTCCCTCCCTCCCTCTCTTTTCTTACCAATTTCCCAAGCTGGTTGGTTCCTACTTCAGTTGGCATTAACATGATGTTCTGATTGCTATTTGTGTTCACTGAACGTCCATGCTTTCTCTCTCTCTCTCTCTCTCTCTCTCACACACACACAAACACACACTCACTGTCTCCCATTCTCCCTTCTCTCTTCTCCATTCCCACCACCACCACCACTACTACTGTTGCTGCCATAGCAACCACCAATCCTACTGATAGCTGTAGCACTGTTTAGTGAGTACAGCTTCAGTGTGTGTGTTTGTGTGTATTTATGTGTATGCATTTGTATGTGTAGAGAGAGAGAGAGATAGAGAGAAAGAGAACTAGAGCCAGTGACTTGAAAATATGATGTCTGCAGTCACCAGCATTTCTTCTCTTTTTCTCTCTTCCATTCTCTTTCTCTCCACCCTCTTCACTTTTATATGTCCTACTCTTCTGCCTGTCTTTCTGACTGACTGTCTGGCTGCCTGCCTGCCTGCCTGCCTCTTGTCTTACTCCCTCTCTACCTGTCTATCTCACTGTCCCTCTCCCTTTCTTTCTCTCTCTCTCTCGCTATCTGTTTGTCTGTTTAGCTATCTGGCTATCTTTCCCCTACCACTCTTCTAACTGACTGTCACCTCATTGATTTCAAGAGTGGTTGTGTTATGTCCAGAGGCTGTTAGTTATTATGGCTGACCTCTTCACTCAGCACATTACTACACACATATGCACCACGCACACACACACACACACACACACACACACACACACACACACACACGTGCCTGCACAGACTCACAACTAGACATAGGCACTCACTCACGCACGCGCATGCATGTATGCACGAACTCCCTCTCACTCATTTTCTCTCCAGGCACTTGTGTCCCTTTCACAATTGATAGCAGTCAATGCATTTCCTCTTTCTCAGCTCTTAAATATTGCAGCTGGGAGAGTTTGTAGTAATATTGATGACTGCGGCGATGATGATGATGATGATGATAGAAATGTTGGCTCCCTTTGTACATGCACACACACACACACACACACACACACACGTATATACATACACATATACATAGTTTTATCACTGATCATTTATTTTATTTTTATATTTCTTTGACAAAGGCAGAAATGATCTTTTAATTGAATTTTAATTATTTGTTACCTTCCAAAATCAGAATGGACTAATGGGGCACTGTATAAGTGTGTGTGTGTGTGTGTGTTGTGAAAGAGAGAGAGAGAGAGTGGTTACAGTTGACTTAAGACTTGTATTTTCAAGATATTAATTCTGTTATTTCATTCTTAATTTTAGTTTTATCTAGAACTGTGAGCTACAATATGTGTAACCTGGTTCCAATTTATCAGAGAATTCCTATTCCAAAGCCCTTTCACAGCACCTTGTACACAAAAACAACATACATGCACCACAGGTTATCTCTTTTCATCTGTAAACTGGATTTGAACCCCAGTGGTGTATGCTATTGTCAGTTACATAGTGTTTCCATCTGCCAGCTTTCACCAACAAACGATAAACTGTCTCAGGCTTTCTAAACATCTCTATGGAATCTATTTGACAGCTGGATGGACTACCCCTGTGAAATTTTAACCCTTTAGCATCCAGGTTACTCTGTTAAATGTAATTCTTATTTATTCATATTGTTTTGGATTAATCATGCATTAATTTATCTTTAAACTTCAAGATTTTGATGATGTGATTCTTTATTTCTGTAGAGACATTGTAGGTTGGATGTGGGAGGCCACATATGGACAGTTTGAACATACAATAGGTACAACATATGGGCTGGACATGACTGGTTTGGATGCTAAAGGGTTAACTCCCTACTCTCTCAACTTGCCAACATTTGAACCATTAACTCTTTGTTACCCTAATTGTCAGTGGTTATTTAATTACCTTAATTTATAAACTGACTGGATATTTTTCTTTTTCTTTTTTTTTCTTCCATCTCTTGCAATATAAGAAACGAGAGTTGGTATGCAAGTCAATAGTGTGTACATAGTGCAAGGCAACATGTATACAGAGAGGCTTTATTTATGTGCCTCTGTATGTGTCTGCATGTGTGTGTGTGCGCACGTACTTGAGTGTGGGTGTGTGTGGCATTTCTGGCAGATTGACAAGCAGCCAGTGCTTGAAACGTAGCAGATGTACAAGAGTTTATTGGTTGAGGAGGCAGTTGAAACCTCTCACTTGTGATATTTTTTTCATGTTTCAACATTAAAACAAGTGATAAACACGTGGTCTTAGTATCATCAGTTACAAGTCTGTTGCTCTTTCGTTTCAAATTATTAGAGCTTGTAATATCTAATGCAGAATTATATATCAAAAAATTGTTTCAAAGGTGTAGGCATGGCTGTGTGGTTGGGAAGCTTGTTTTCCCAACTACATGGTTCTGGGTTCAATCCCATTGTGTGTGGCACCTTAGGCCAATGTCTTCAACCATAGCCTCGGACCGACCAAAGCTTTGTGAGTGGATTTGGTAGACAGAACTGAAAGAAGCCCGTCGTATGCATATGTCTACATCTATGTGTGTGTGCGCATTTGTGTCTGTGTTTGTCTCTCCATCACTGCTTGACAGCCGGTGTTGGTGTGTCTATGTCCCCGTTACTTAGCGGTTCAGCATAAGAGATTGATAGAATAAGTACTAGACTTAAAAAATAAGTTCTGAGGTTGATTTGTTTGACTAAAACCTTTCAAGGTGGTGCTCCAGCATGGCTGCAGTCAGATGACTGAAACAAGCAAAAGAATAAAGGAAGTAGTCACAGGCATGATTGCATGGTTTAGGAAACTTACATTACAACCACTCAACACTTTGGGCAGGTGTCTTTTGGTATAGCACTAGGGTGAGGTCAACTTCACCTTCCATCCATTTAAAGGTTGATGGAACAAGAACCAGTTGAATACAGGAGATTTCTGTTAATGTTGTTGCTTAACTCCAAATCAATCCTTATGCCTTGTGAGTGGATTTTGTAGACAGAAACTGAAAATCCGCCGTTACGTTCTGAGTTCAAATTCCGCCGAAGTCGACTTTGCCTTTCATCTTTCGGGGTCGATAAATAAAGTACCAGTTACACACTGGAGTCAATGTAATTGATTTAATCCCTTTGTTTGTCCCCTCTATATTTAGCCCGTTGTGCGTGCGTGTGTGTGCTTGTCTCCCCCC
>NC_069004.1:19659932-19664264 GCF_001194135.2 Octopus bimaculoides
CCCCCCCCTGTTACCTAGCAGTTCGGCAAAGGAGACTTGGTAGAATAATTACTAGGCTTACAAAGAATAAATCCTGAGATCAATTTCTCCGGTTAAATCCTTTGAAGGCAGTGCTCCAGCATGGCCGCTGTCAAGTAAAAGAATAAAAGAATTTATGAAGAGGCAGCTAACTGGAAAAATCATTACTGTGCCCGGACAAAGTACTTGGCAGCATTTCTTGTGACTCTTTGCGTTCTGAGTTCAAATGCCACCAAGGTCAACATTGTCTTTCTTCTTTTCAGGGTCAGTAGAGGAAATACCATTTGTAGTCAACTTAACCCTCTCTCCTAAAATCGCTGGCATTGTACCAAAATTTAGAAAGAATTAATAATGAAGGAAACTATATATTCCCTCAACCAAGTAGAAATAGCAGCCAAATCTCTTTCATAACACATATGATCTTAAGAAAAGGAAGCACACGTGATCTGGGAGACACTCGGCAGTTGTTTCTAGTAGCATGACTGCATGGAGGTTCCCATGTTGGCTGATATAGAATCAAAGGTTTTTCCAGCTCTGTCTTTTTTCTTTTATCTCTAGTCCATAGACTACCTTATCTAATTCTTTTACTCGTTTCAGTCATCAGACTGCAGTCATGCTGGAGCATCTCCTTGAAGTAGTTTCGTCGAATGAATTGACCCCAGTACTTACTTTATTTTTAGCCTGGTACTTATTCTATTGGTCTCTTTTGCCCAACTACTAAGTTACAGGAGCATAAACATACCAGCGGTGGTTGTTAAGTGGTGGACCAACACAGACATAAAGATACATGCACGCATGGGCTTCTTTCAGTTTCTGTCTATCACATCTACCCACAAAATTTTGGATGACCTGAAGTTATAGTAGAAGACACTTGCTAAAGGTGTCATGTAGTGGAACTGAACCCTGAACCATGCAGTTGTAAAGCAAATGCAGACTTGGCTGTTACAGCTAGCAAATCAAACAATTGCACAGGGTGAGGACCAGTAACTTCCCTTTTGTAACAGTCTACTGTTAATCTTCTTTTTTTCCGTAACATTTGCCTATAGCACATATGTATATTATATATTGATTTCAAATTTTGGCACAAGGCCAGCAATTTCGGTCGTGGGGCTAAGTCAGTTACGTCCATCTACCAAATCCACTCACAAAGCTTTGGCCGGCTTGCCAAAGGTGCTACGCAGTGGGACTGAACCTGGAACCATGTGGTTGGTAAGCAAACTACTTATCACACAGCCACTCCTGTGCTTATGTATGGGAGAAAAAATTATATTCAGGTTACACTGCAGCACACCTAGCTCCATCTTGTGGCCCATTAATTGTGGGAACACTGCCCTTGATACATATAATAGCAGTGGCACAGCCATATCAAATATTCTTCCTGTTTTATGCTCAAACCAGCCACATCTGGCCTCTTACACTTACCCCACAATGTCATTCTAAAAGTAAACATTCACATCATTGACATTGTGCAGATACAAGATAATGCAAGATTAATTTAAAACATTGAGAATAAATAAAGATTATATTTGACTTAATAATCTGAACGCTAAAGAGTTAAAGCCACAAATATTTTAAATCGCACAAAATTCTCTAGTGAAGGTCTGAAGCCCACAGAGAACATGTCATTCGCTCATCTGTTTCTGCCCCCTGGCAGACACAGATCCCCTCATCACTATCAACATGTGGAATAAATGGTTAAAAGCTGGTTGCTAACTTTGGATATTACTCATCATAGCAGAAAACTAAGAACTGAGAGAAACCCTTTTGTTACCATATTTCTGTTAACACAAACTGCTTTTGTTTCGATTAATTTTTTTACTACTACTTTCGTTGGGTACCACGACGAGGGTTCCACTTGATCCAATCTATGGAACCACCTACTCGTGAAATAAACATGCAAGTGGTTGAGTACTCCACAGACACCTGTACCCTTAATGTAGTTCTCAGGGAGTTTCAGCATGACAGAATGTGACATGGCTGACCCTTTAAATTACAGGTACAACTCATTTTCCTTATGATTGTGAGCTGAAAGCCGTAACTATAAGCCATGCACTGAATTTAATAAAATAACTTCCTTGTTGTTAAACTGGGGTCTGGAACAAATTAGCATAAAATTTTGGTGGAAGATTATAATTTAGACCATTTTAATCTTTTAGCACTAAAATCAACCATATCTGGCCCAAATACTCAACTTGATGTATAAACTACCCAGATCTGACCTCTCACACCTATTCTACAACGTCACTCTAAACATAAACAATCACATTAAAATCTCAAAACCATGAGATACAGCAACACGCACACACGTGGGTGTGTATATTCTTGCTTCTACTCTTGTCACTATTATTGTTGTTGACATTGCTTTTGATCAGTAATATATCTTCCTAAGGAATTCCCTTGGAAATTTTGTGACTGGCTTCATCAGTAACCTTTTCATTTTTTTTCTATTTATTTTTCTTCTTTGTTCTTGAGAAGAAAGCCAACTTAAAGCAACTTTTTTCAGACCAATTTTTAAGTACTAATTTCTAAACCTGCGAATAGTAAGTAGGTGGGCATTGCCAACCAGCACCCCATTATTGCCCCCAAAGTCTGGTACTTGTTTTGTTGGTCTTTCCTGTTAAACCACTGAGTGCATGTAAACAAACCAACATTGATTGTCAAACAGGGGTGGGGACAAACACAAAGGCACACCCATATATACACATGACAAGCTTCCAAAAGTTTCCGTCTGCTAATTTCACTCACAAGGCATTGGCTGAGGTGGAGCTTACCCAAGATGCCTTACAGTGGAACTGAAACGTAAAACGTATTTGTAAAGTGAGCTTCTTTAACCACACAGCCATGCCTGAGCTTATTAGCAAAAACTCCATTAAGTTACATTGTGGAATCAATTTTGTATATTCAGTATGTTCAAAACAAATTGCATCAGACTGGTACCTCAAAATTCTATCTCTCAGCTCAGAATAATTTGCAGTTATTGAAACAACAACAACAATCATTAGAATTGATATATTTTTGCCAGTGAGAAACGGATCTACTTATTTGTGTGACATAGACTTCTGAAGTCCTGGAACCAGTGGGTTCTTGTAAGGTGTTTTGAGCTGTTGTTTGATTGTCAACGACCTTCTTTAGGACAAAGGTCAAGAAATATGGTAGTTGGTTCAAGAGAAGTCAAAGGAGAAAGCTGGATGTTAGTATATTCAGTTTCTGCAGTCATTTACAAAACTTGGTCAGCATCATGGAGGAAAATTGGTCTTTTAATTGACAAATGCTTGACATAATTGTCACACTTCTTGGTTCATTTTGTCAACTTCTCTGCAGTTATACTTTCAACTGTATTCTAGAAATAATGGTTAATGATTCCACTTGATGACAACCAGTTAGTGACTGTAATTTTCTTTTTTCATGTAGCTTTGGTTTGGGAAAGTGTTTTAATTCTTCACTTTCTCTCAGTCCTTGTGCAGAATGCCATCAGCCATTCTATAGAAGCCATCTGTTACCACATACCTGAATGCTGTTAACCCCTTGGCATGTCAACTGACCATTTCTGGCCTAAATATTCTCCCTGTTTTATTTGTTCAACCAGCCAGTCAGGTCTCCCTCACCTACTGCAAAATCTCATCCTAAAAATAAACAGTCACATTGAAATCTTCAAGATATTGGTAATGCATGATTAATTCAGAACAATCATGAATAAATAAGCATTATATTTGTCAGAATAACACTGTGTAACACAATTTTTGTTTTGGGGCAGCTGCTGTTATTTCCTATTTGCTTACCCCTAGAAAGTATAAAAAATGGCTAATATTTCCTTCAAACTTTGCTTTTCTTACATTTATTCAACCCCCAAAGAATCCCTCTCAACACATGGCTATACTGTTCCCCCACTACTCCTGTTCATGATCAGAGATGAACATATTGTCAGCCACTAAGGGACATGATCAAGTGGTTCAGGTTAAGCAACTGACAAGCAAATCTATAGTACTGAGCAGAATATTTGCTATAATGATATTTCTGCTTCAGCAACTCAGTGCTGAATCTGTCTGAAATGTAATGGAAAATAGGTCAGTTTTAAAAATATTGATGCCCAGGTCACAAAAGTAACTTTGAAGGGAATATTAGTGATTTCCTTTGATTTCTAGATAGAAGCAAATAGGAAATAACACTTACTGACCAAAGACAGAAAAAAGTTTTTTTTAATTTTATTACACAGTGTAATCTGAAAGGTAAAGGGTTAAAAAAAAAGATTACTTTTATTGCACAAAACATGGGCAGGCTTCAGAATAATGATTTTTTTTTTTTTTTTTTTTTTTT
>NC_069004.1:19664292-19674351 GCF_001194135.2 Octopus bimaculoides
CATTTATTGAGCTGATTTAAGTTTCTGTTGTAGTGGAAATGTAACAACTCTTGAATGGTCTTCCTTTTTTTTTTACATATCTTCTGTTACTTTTCCTTGTATTGCATGGGTCCCCTTCGATGATGGCCTTCAGTTGATTTTTGTTAATTGCAGAAGGCCATTCGCAATCTTCTTCATCTTCAAGCCCCTTATCTCCCCTATAACATTTTTGGAACCAATGTTGAACTGTCTTTCTGTTGGTAGTCCCTTGTCTAAATGTTTGGTTTGATATTGTGAGCATTTTTCTGCCAATGCCAGTTTGCATTTTGTTTTAAAATTCAAACAATAAAATCACTAGAATTTTTCCCCCCCTTATCTTTCACTTGACAGCCTAAAATAAAACAAGAATAAATAGTAAAAGCAAAACCATTAGCATAAATCAATAGACTGAAGTCTGTACTTCAGAATGGTTATATTACATAAACACAGTTAAATAAAGGTTTATTTGAAAATACGCATCAAAATTTAAATAACAAAACCACAGTTATTTTTGCACCAATTATTATAAACGCTCATGCTTAAAAGAAGCTTTTATGCAGATGTATGTGATGTGTGTGTATGTGTGAGAGAGAAGATAATTTATTGATATATAATAGGGAACTCTTTGAAGATACGGATTAAAATATTTATCAACGAGCTAGAGCAACCTGTTGTATGTTTTTGTATTTAGTTTTGTCAGATTTTTGATTGAAGACATGCAAGTTTTGCTTTTAAATGTATCTCTGTGGTCCTCACTTGATAACTACCAACAACCCCAGCCATCAACATAATGATTGCTTGGCCTGCTAGAAACAGAAGTCAAATTAATTAAACTTTCATTGAAAAAGGAAGAGCACATTGGATAATATGTATACCTAGATGTACTATGCCTAGGGCAGGAGAAGAGAAATAGTCATGCCTGGAATACTTCTGATCATAGGTCTTCTGCTCACTCAAGAGTTGACCTGAGATTAAAGACCAGCAGACCAAAGATTTCATTGTTAAGCTATGATAAATTGAAATAATATGTTTATAGTTTGAGGTAAATAAAGTAATTTCTTTTATCTAGAGATACCCAGTGTATTGTGGATTTACTACTGACTTTGAGCTATTTGATCACATTAATCTATCATAGTGAAACTGGTTGTTTAATCCTAGGTCAGCCTCAGTCATTGAGATCTATGATCAAGTTCATTCCACTTACGACCATCCAGGTATTTTTTTTTCTCCCCAGATATATACGACTGCATTGTCTAAGGCAGTGGATCTTAAACTTTGGTGGTAACATTTCCTTTGTCTCTTGTGAGCTCTCAGGGTTGTTGCAAAATGTTAATGGGATGGTATGAAAGGGCCCTGGGTAGAGGTATTGTGATTTTTCTTAGAAATAAAATTTTTAACCAAATAATAATTCAAAATTGAATATTAGCAGTGGAGGTGATATTATGATCTGAAAAATGGGCAAAGGCTAGCAACAGGAAGTGCATTTGACCATAAAATCCTGCTTCAGAATCAATCCCTTTCCTAGGCATGCTGACATGCTAAAATAGATAAAAGATTTATCATAGGGTCCACTAGACCGTACACATAACTAAAATGAAGTTCATGTAGGGTTGGATAAGGCAATGTGAATGTGGCTGTGTGGTAAGAAGCTTGCTTCCCAATCACATGGTTCCAGGTTCAGTCCTACTTCATGGCACCTTGAGTGAGTGTCTTTTACTATAGCCTTGGACCGACCAAAGCCTTGTGAGTGGATTTGGTAGACAAACTGAAAGAAGCTCGTGTGTGTGTGCGTGTCTGTTTGCCTCTGTCTCTGCTTAACACCTAGTGTTGGTTTGTTTACATCCCTATAACATAACAGTTTGGTAAAAAAGACTGATAGAATAAGTACCAAACTTTAGAAAAAAAAGTACTGGGGTTAGTTTGTCCAACTAAAGATTCTTTAAGATGGTACCCCAGAATGGCCAGTCTAATGACTGCAACAAGTAAAGGATAAAAGTTAAAAGAATGAACCATAAATGATTGTGTAATAAAATAATCTGGTATTTGTTTTTTTTTTTTTCTTTTTCACTTCAAAACATGGAGAGGAGTGTTTGTAAAAGACCATTCCATAAAAAAATGGTACTTAGCCAGAAAAAGCCGAGAGCTGCTGGTGTGTTGTCGTTTCCTTTTTAAGATGCTAAACAAAATTTGGCTGCTATCTCTACTAAGTCACATGACTACAGAGCTCTTGTAAACCTAGTGTTTTGTTTGATCTTTTGACTATTGTGTTCATAGTTTTTAATTTATGTATGTCTGTGTGTCACTAAGTTGAAGATAACTCTGGGTCATGTAGATAAAAGCATCTATTAATATTTATCTAGGAAAGGCTATATTGGAGTGGTTTCCGGTTTTCACCAGGTGGTCTACAAATGATCTGATAGTTACACCCAACAGTTAAAATGAAATAGAGTCACGTATAGTTGTTCTTACCCAGAAACAAAAAGAACTGCACATTTAATAAATCTGAATTCTTGGTATCCCTAAGTAGGTACTACACTATCTTATCTGTTGATCCAACTCAACTATTTGCCTCTTCAATCATTACTTTGCTCTGTGTCTGTGTGTCTTCATAGACTTAGGTCTGCTTGTGAGTATGTATGCATTCTGGCTAGTGTGTCAATGTAAATATATATAACAGCAGCAGTGTCAGTGGGTGCTTTACTATATATGAGGGGGGGGTGCTGTAAAGTTCCTGGCGTTAAGGGTTTATCGTGAAAGGCCTGGGTGGAGACCCAACCTTTCTGCGTTCTTTTATGGGGCTTAAAAAAACTGAAGGGCTCCTGCATTAAGTATGTGGATCTGAGAAGGGAATATGTTGAATAAAATCATAATTAACTGATCCTCCTGTGTTTTCACCCAAAACCAGGAACTTTTCAGGCATGGCTATGTGGCTAAGAAGTTTGCTTCACAATCACTTGATTACAGGTTCGGTCTCACTGCATGGCACTTTGGACTAGCCTTTTCTGCTACAGCCTCAAGCTTATCAAAGCTTTGTGAGTGGATTTAGTAGACGCAAACTGGAAGAAGCCCGGTGGGTGTGTTTGTGTCACCTTGTCAGTGTCATTCATTTGCAAACTTCGTGAAAGCATGTTCAGTCATTGTATTGTTCTTATTTCAAAGGACTGCAAGAAATATTACTTTGCTTAGAAACACTTGAGCAGTGGCAATAGAAAGACCATCCAGTTGTCAAAACTCTGCTACAACAAATTTTGTTTAACCTGTGCCAGCATGGAAAAGTGGATGTTAAAATAATTTTGATGAAGAATAAGGAGTAGCCATTATTATATCTATCTGTGCTTCACAGTTCCATCTGCTGTTTTCTTGTTTTGATTGTTGTTATTTAGAGCAGCGTTTGAATTCAGCTTTGTTTGGTGCTATCAATTATGAGCTGCCATCCACCCTTTTCCTCACACAGATGTGCTTTCCCTACTCATTTGAATACAGAAAGAAAACCACTTTAAACGTGTAGCATGTTAATTTAATGATTTTAAAATTGGGCCTGCATCTTGTGATACATAAAAATCTAGGTGCAACACATGCATACTTCCCCCACCCCCACCACCATCTTTGTTTCTATTAAAGACAGAATGGGAATAACATTTGGAAGCTTTTAAAGCCTCCATATTTCAAGGTAAATATCCTCTCCCCCAGCCCAATTCTACCTACTTATTTTTCAATAATTACATCCTTAAAAAGTTTAAGTGAAACACCCAAAATATGTGACCTTGAATAAATCCTAGAAATTATATTTTCAACCTGTTGAACTCTATGGTTCTGACAGCGTGTGCAATTGTTATTTATGCACATACGCACGTGTACAGCAGGCTCATCCTTTTAATTATCTTCTTAATGGCATAAAATATATAAAATTCATAAACAACAGGTGCAGATGTAGCTGTGTGGTAAGAAGTTTGCTTCCTGACCACATGGTTCTAGGTTCAGTCCCAAAGCACACCTTGAAATAAGCCCTGTGTGTGTGTGTGTTTGTTTGTTTCCTTCCACTGGTTGACAACTAGTGTTCTTTTTTTTTTTTACATCCTTGTAACTTAGCTCACCAAATGAAACTGATAACATAAGTACCAGGTTTTAAAAATTAAGCACCAGGGTCAATTCTTTTTGACTAAAACCCTTCAAGGTGGTGCCCCAGCTTGACTGCAAGACTGAAATTAAAAAAAAAGAGAGAAAAAGACCACTTTTGAGGATATAGCTATTATTCCGAAGTGTTCGCTGCTGTAGGTGGATACATCAGGTGCATATTTTATACTGCTTGCTCTGATCTTGAAGGGTTAAACAAATATGTGTGTCTATTTTAGTATGTCAACTGTTACAAAATGAAATAATGCTCTTGACATTTGTACAATATAAATAAAATTGAACTACTGTAAATACATTTCAGCCATTTAAATTTTTTCCCTGTCTCTTTGTTACCTTTTTTTTTTTTTTTTAAACCTGCTGTATTATTTTAAGGTAGTTGGGGTGGCAGAATAGTTGGCACCTTGAACAAAATGTTTTGTGACATTTCTCCTGGCCACAGTCTAATGACTGAAGCAAGTGAAAAAAGGGGAAAAAAAGCACTTTATACAAATAAATTAAAGTATAATTAAACCTTGTAAACAAAGACAGAATAAAAATGAGAATTAAACATTGAAAAACTTTTGTGTTCTCATCTACACTCGAATGAGAAACCCATTGGGTAGGTCTGGTTAGTGTGCTTATCCACTTGCCAGTATCCGAAGGTGTTTGTTAACACTTTTGAGTGGGTTGTGATAGATGGGTATGTTTCATTTCTTTTGTAATATCTTTTAACCTCAACTAAGCTTCACTCTTTTTCACCATTATAACCTTGCATAACAAATCTTTTATCAGTTGTCAGGTGGTGAGGAAGGACATTGGCACATCATCATCATCATCATCATCGTTTAACGTCCGCTTTCCATGCTAGCATGGGTTGGACGATTTGACTGAGGACTGGTGAAACCGGATGGCAACACCAGGCTCCAGTCTGATTTGGCAGAGTTTCTACAGCTGGATGCCCTTCCTAACGCCAACCACTCAGAGAGTGTAGTGGGTGCTTTTACGTGTCACCCGCACACATATTTTTGGCAGGTATCCATTACAGTTTCCCTCTATCAAATTCACTGATAACATGTTGATCGGCCTGGGGCTGTGGTAAAAAAAGAGTTGACTAAATATATCATGCAGTGGGACTGAACCCCAAACCATGTGGTTGCAAAGCAAGCTTCTTAAGCACACAACCAAGTAATTCTGCCTATCAAATATTTGTTTGACGAATCTCATTAAAACGCCAGCAAATTTGTGGAGAATCAGCTCCAGCCCCACTACAAAACTGGTGCTTTATTTTATTCACATCAAAACAATAAAATACAAAGCTGACCTCTGTGGGATTTGAACTCAGAATGTAAAGCATCTGCACAAATATGACAGACATGGTATTTTGTGCTACACCACTGTCTCTCAACCGTTTTTTTTTTTATATCTATGGACCCCTTTGATCCATATTTTACTCAGATGGACCTTTGTAGTCATTTGCTGTTTAAAATATCATATGGCACAGCTGTGTGATAAGAAGCTTGTTTCTCAACCACATGGTTCCAGGATCAGTCCCACCGTGTAACACTTTGGACATATGTCTTCTACTATAGCCTCAGGTCTTGTGAGTCATTTAGTAGACGGAAATTGAAGCCTATCGTGTGTGTGTATATATATATATATATATATTTGTGTGTGTTTTTGTTTGTCCTCTCACCATCATTTGACAACCAATGTTGATGTGTTTACCTCTCCATATGGTTCAGCAAAAGAGACCAGTAGAATAGGTACTAGGCTTACGAAGAATAGGTCCTTAGTTCAATTTTCTTCAACTAAAACCCCTTAAGGCAGTGCTCCAGCATGGCCACAGTCAAATGAGTGAAACAAGTAAAAGAAAATTTTTTTATAATTTAATTTTATTAGATATTGTATTTAAAAAATGTTTTAAATATTTTGTGTGTTGTGGATGTATAAGTAATTCATTGCAGAGAAGTTTTGACGACAAAATCTTATGTGGACCCCAGTAAAAACTACTGTGCTACACTGTATAGGCGCTGCCAATCTATTGCCATGATCATGATCATGCTGATGATGATGACAATAGCAATGGCAGCAACAACACTTCTGATGATGATTACATACCATGTCAAGTGAATGCTAACCTTATTGGCTGAACATCCTTCATGTTTCCCTGTCTTCCTCAATGGATACATATTATGAATAGTATTTTAATTGCTGATTTCATGTCTATATGTGTAATACTCTTTTTTTCTTCTTTTTTTTCATGTTGTTTGTGTAATTTTATATCAAAAATGATATAGCCGAAGTTGTTTTTAATATAATTTATGTGTAATTATATATTTAAAAAAAGTAATATAGCTAAAGCATATTGTTTTTTCTTTTATTATTCAGACCCATGTATGGCTACCACGAAAAGGAGGAGCAGTTTTTAAAAATCTATTTTTACAATCCAAATTTGATTAAAAAGTAAGGTTCAATATACTTTATATTTTCCTTCCACTCTTCAATTTTTACTTCTGCTTTTGCTATTTTTTTTCTCAATGTTCTAATCAGTTTCGTTTGGGGTCCCAAAACCAGGGGTACGTTGCTTTTATTATTTTTTAAAATTTTGTCACAGAAAAAAAACATTGTAAAGTGGTTGACATTAGGAAGAGTATTTAGTCACAGAAACCTTGTAAAAGCAGACACTGCAGACCAAAATAGACCTCTGGCTAATCAGATTCTGTTGAATCATCTAACTCATGTAAAAGATAGTTAAGTAAGGTGGCGGCAGTGCAAAGCCAGAATGGATACTACTCTAACGATTCTACTAATCCACTGCTCTGCACAGCTGCTTTTTTTTATTGGCCCCACAAAAGGATGAAAGGCAAAGCTGAATTTGGGATTTGCACCAAGAAGGCAGAGAGTTGGAACAAATACCAGCAGACATCCTATCAAACATTCTAATTGACATGAATGATTTGTTGTCTAAATTTTATCTATATCATCATCATTATCATTAAATGTCTGTTCTCCATGCTTGCATGGGTCAGACGGAATTTGTTGAGGCGAATTTCCTCAAATGGCCAGATGCCCTTCCTGTTGCTAACCCTCACCTGTTTCCAAGCAAGGTAATATTTCTCCATGGCTGGACATGTTTTCCATGGAAGACTGGGAACAAACAACCCTGCATGTATGATGGTGATGCTCATTTAAAACCATCACATGATGTCCAGACAAGGGTACACATATACACATCTATATCTGTGTGTGTATATATGTATAAATGATGGGCTTCTTTCAGCTTCCATTTCCCAAATCCACTCATAAGGCTTTGGATGGCCTGGGACTATAGTAGAAGGCACTTGCCTAAGATACCATGCTGTGGGACTGAACCCAAGACCACATGGCTTTTAAGCAAGCTTCTTAACCAAACACACAAGAGTAAATGTGCTGATTCTGGATATGTACATAGTTTTCTTTGAATTATGTTTAAAAATCTGAAAGGAAGAAAATTTTAAGCATTAGGTCTGTTTTGTGAAAAAATACCATGGTTTTTCTTTCTGCCACTTCAGATTGAACAATCTGTATTGTATACGTCTTAATTATTGCGTTAATGGAGTGATCTAATTCAAAGCAGTGTTTTTGTTAATCATTTGTTCATAAATAAGTGAAATGAGATTGTTATCTGTTGTTTTTATTGTTATTTGGATGTAAAATAATAATGTTTAGAAACAGTATTTAAACCGGCCATATCCAGCCCAGTTATTCTACCTGTATTATATTCAGACCAAACAGATCTGGCTTCTTACATGTACTGCACAATTACGGTCTAAAAATAAACAATCACATTAATATCTTGAAGCTACAATATAATGAATGATAGATTTAAAACAATGTGAATAAATAAGCATTACATTTGACATGGTGAAGGTGCATGGCTCAGTGGTTAGAGCTTTGGGCTCACAATCATGTGTTAGTGAGTTTAATTCATGGACCTGGCTGTATGTTGTGTTCTTGAGTAAGCCCCTTTATTTCACATTGCTCCAGTTTACTCAGCTGTAGAAACGAGTTGCAACGTCACTGGTGCCAAGCTGTATCAGCTTTTGCCTCTCCGTTGGATAACATTGGTGATATGGAGAGGAGAGACTGGTATGCATAGGTTACTACTGGACTTCCATAAACAAACCTGTTTGGACTTGTCCCTCGGAGGGCAAATTTCTAGGTGCAATTTCATGGTCATCCATGACTGAAGGGGGTCCACCACGACATTTGACAAAATAGTCTAAATGTTAAAGGGTTAAATATTCCTCTTTGCCAGTCTTATTATGATTAGAGGTTATTTTATGTCTTCTTTCCATGTTTGCATGGGTTGGACGGTTCAACAGGATCCAATAGGCTGGAGTATCATGTCTTGCTTCAACATCTCTGCTTTGGCTTGATTTGTTTTTGTCAGATGCTTTTCCTAACATGAACAACTTCACAAAGTTTACTGCATACATTTTTTTCATGACACCAGCTCTAAAGAGGTTGTCTTGTGCTCAACAAGACTAAAGAGTCCTGCCAAAACCTGTGTTGTCTGATTGATTTCTCAATAACTTTATGGAATGTATTGGGGGTAGTCTTTATGTGGCACCAGCACTAGATAGGTTGCCTTGTAACTTGCAAGGCAAAAGAGCCCACGTGACTGAAAGAGAAAATAGAAATGTAAACTCAAGTTACTTAAGAAAACAGATGGGTGAGGAAGGGTGAATTTACTTTCAAAATATTTCCCAAGAGTAAAATAGAATGAGGAAGTCTGGGAATCTTTAATCTAATTTTAATCAACTCACATGCTTTTAGTTTTGTTTTTGATAAGAGTGCTAAGTTAACACAATTGCAAGAAATGCCAGAGAAGGGATCCTATGAATTATGGGTCCATTGAGCCTTATTGCACAAGAACTCAAAAGATATTTAAACGTCTTTCACACTAAAATTGACCAATACTTTGTGAGTGAAACTCTTGTGACTCTGAGGAAGCTGGTTGTTGAAAAATCTGTTAACTCATCATCATCATTATTTAATATCCATTTTCCATGCTGGCATGGGTTAGATGGTTTGACTGGAGCTGGTAAGCTGGAGAGCTGCACCAGGCTCCAGTCATCTGTTTTGGTTTGGTTTCTAACACCAACCACTCTACACTGTGTGCCGGGTGCATTTTCATCTATAGCCAGATTTCTTCCTGTTACCAAGCAGTGGTAATGTTTCCCCATTGGCCAGACATGTTTTCACAGAATATTGGAAATGAATGACACTGCTTGTATGATAGTGATGCTCATTTACAACTAGCATGCAATGTCAAAACATGGAGACACAAACATATACATGCTTACATGTGTGTGTGTCTATATATGCATACATACATACAATAGACTTCTTTTTACCTTCTATCTATCAAATCTAAAAGGCTTTAGTCAGCCCAGGGCTATAGCAAAAGGCACTTGCCCAAGGTGTTCCACAGACTGCATCTAGAACCATGTGATCAGGGAGCAAACTTCCTACCATACTGTCATTTCATGTGCCTTTCATGTTTTCTTATGATATTACTATTGATAATATATCAGAAAATTGCCTGATACTTCCAAGGTATAGTATGCAGTTGTCAGGCATACTATGCCTGATAGTGATTCAGTACCCCTCATAGTATTTTACAGTTAGTTGGCTTGAAGCCAAACAGAATTGTCTTTGCTCTGAGCTGCACATAGTGACTACAAGTTATAGGTTCTTTATCTGGTAATTTGGCGAGCTCTACTTCTCAAATATAATGGTACCATTGCCAAAATTTTAAATAAAACTTTTTACAAAATCTGTATTGAATTTTTATGTATAAAATATACAGAAGAATGTTTATTAAGTTGAATGTAGGATTGGCTGTAATTTTGAAAGTTAAAAAAATTTTTTTTTTTTTTTTTT
>NC_069004.1:19674361-19683365 GCF_001194135.2 Octopus bimaculoides
TAAAAAAATTTTTTTTTTTTTTTTTCATTTAAAGTGAATTTCATCATTCTAAATTGCCATGTTGTTAATCCATTGCCAGTTCTTGTAAATCACTGCCAATTCTGTGATGAATCATAATTGTAATGAGTGATTTTACAATTAGCTCATTAACTGTCTTACATAGGCAGAGAGACTATGGTAGTTTGACTTTAACAGATAGGTATGTCTGCCTATATATTAATGCAATTATCCATATATCCTGTCTATATATTAATACAATCATCCTAACTACCATTTGGGCATTGCTAAGGGAGGTAACTCAAGTAGAATAATAAGTAAACTATTAGCTATGCTAGTGGCAGAGGCATTAGCAGCAATGGAGTTGATAATGGTAAATTGAGAAAAATGCAGAAAAGGAGGGAGAAATAGTGGAATTAATGAAAGGATTTTTTGAGAAAAGCACAAAAGGAAGGGAGAAAACAAGACAAAAGGTTGTAAGAAATGAGAGCCTGATTGAGAGTGGGAGTTAAAGTAAACAAGCAAGAGAAAATGATATAAAGATTTAAGCATGAAGTAGGAGGAATGTACGTATATATTTATGTATGTCAGTATGTGTGTGTATATATATTTATACATACACAGTCTTGTAAAGGCTAAATCAAGGTGTAACTAGAGATGCAGCCATGTCATGTATATTTGTAAATATTGTAAGGTAATTGCTGTAATTATATTAAGTAGAGATGTCTACTTTAGTCATCTCATCTTTTAACATTTATTTGGATTGTGGCCATGCTGGGACGCCGTCTTCAAGGGTTCAGTTGAGCATATCAACCCCAGTAAGCAACTACAAGTGGAATAAACAGTAAGACATGTATGTACACTCAAGTGTGGTGGTGGCGTGTGCGCGCACACACTCACAGTGCACTCCCCTGCTGTTTCTCTGTAGCAAATTTCACTCAATGCATTTATCAACCTGAAACTCTAACCGAAGGCATTTGCTCAAGGTAGTATGCAGTGGAACTGAACCTAGAATTACATGGTTACAAAGCATGGTTAAACATGCAGTGATGCCTATTTTTTTTTCATCATCATTATTATTATTATTATTATTATTATCATTATTATTATTATTATTATTATTAAAGTGTCAAGCTGGCAGAACCGTTAGCACACCAGGCAGACTGCTTAGCGGTATTTCACCTGTCTCTAAGTTCTGAGTTCAAATTCCGCCAAGGTTGATTTTGCCTTTCATCCTTTCAGTGTTGTTAAAATAAGTACCAGTTGAGTCCTGGGGTCAATGTAATCGATTTATTCCCTCCCCTGAAATTACTGGCCTTGAGACACTTTTGCTGAACTGCTAAGTTACGGTGTCATAAACACATCAATACCGACTGTCAAGCAGCAATGAGAGACAAACACAGATACAAAGACACACACACACACACACACACACACATATATAGCCACCTATATTATAATGTATTTAATATATTTTATATTAATATATTATTAATATCTTAATGTATGTATGTATGTATATGTATATATATATATGGGAGAATATACAAATAATAACAACAGACGAGGACAGGTGGTGTAAATAACAAAAGTATATATTAGTATGACGCTCGGGAATACGGAAAGTCTTTGACGTTTCGAGCTACGCTCTTCAACAGAAAGAATACGGAGACAAGGAGAAAAACATGGAGAAAAAAAATTTATATATATATATATATATATATATATACACATATACATATACACAATAGGTTTCTTTCAGTTTCCACCTGCCAAATCCACTCACAAGACTTTGGTTGACTCAAGGCTATAGTAGAAGACACTTGCTCAAGGTGTCACACAGTAGGACTGAACCTGGAACCATGTGGTTAGGAAGCGAGCTTCTTACCACACAACCATGCCTGCATTTATGATAAACTAAGTTTCAGTAAATTTCTGTTACCAATTAAATTTAACTATCCCTCCTACCTTCAAAAATTTATGCGATTCTGTGTCTGTGTTAGAAATCATACACGCTGAATAATTTTGCCTGGCAATTCATCCTAAGAACTTCTTTCATATTTGGCTAATGTGTTTTTTTTTCTTCTATGGCTACAATAGTTTGTTTCTGTTTATTTTCGATTATTTGTAATGGTTATTTTGCTATGAATAATTGTGCTGTCAATCATTTGTCTTTGAATAAATTAAATCACCTGCTCCGTGTCTTTCTTACATTTCCTGAGAATTAGTTTCTCTTTGATTGTCGGAATTGTCACAGCACTGAAGACTGGGTCTTCACTTTCACTTAAACCTGGCACTAAACATTTCCTAATTACTTCAGCTGGTAGAATTCTTGGAATACTGGGCAAAATTCTTTAACTGTATTTCGTCTGTCCTTAGGTTCTGAGTTCAAATTTTACTGAGGCCATCTTTGCCTTTCTTCTTTTCAGGGTCAATAAAATAGTACCAGCTGAGTGCTGTGGATCAATGTAATCAACTTACCCAGAACTTACTGTCTTTGTGCCAAAATTTCAAATCAATTCTCTTTAGTCTATAAATCCTTTATCATTTATCATTTAAACCAGCCATATCCAGCCCAAACGTTCTGCCTGTTTTGTGTTCAAAACAAATATTAAATTTAGGTAAGATCCTTCCCGAGTCATCTAGATTCATATAGCTAGTTTCCTGGTTTCCATGACTTATGCATTCCCCACCTGGATGGGATTCTGGGTGCCAGCTGAGTAGACCGGAGCAAGGTGAAATGAATTGTTTTGCTCAAGAACACAGTGTGTCACCTGGTCCAGGAATCAAAACCACAATCTTTACAATCATGAGTCCGACACTAATTTACTAAGCCATGTGCCTCCACAATATTAAATTTACTTAAATAATAAGCACAGGCATGTCTTGTGTGGTACAAAGTTTGCTTCCCAACCACATGGTTCTGGGTTCAGTCCCACTGTGGGACGCCTTGGGCAAGTGTCTACTACTAAATATTCCTTTATGTTCCAAATACCAACTTAGTATGATATTTATTTTACTAAATTCTTCATTATTTTCTGAATTCATTCAAAGTTAGTGTGTTTCAACAGAAATGTGGTAACAATAGGGTTAATCTGGCACACTGGAAACCTTAGGAAGGGTCTGGAGTGAAAGAGTGACAGAAAACTGGTGCTGCATCTGTGCTATTTTCGGCTATGCTAATGGCTCTCTCCTTGTGTGTTCTTCTATTTTGGTTGGCTAAAACCTTGCTTGCTATGTCTTTGTCTCTTTTTATCACTGTAACTATGGATTCTTTCTTTTTGTGAAAGACTACTTTTGATTCAGTGAATTTTATGTTGTAAATGTGAATTTTTTGGTTGATGACAAGACCTTGTAAGAAACCTCTGTGTCAAATATCTTCATGAACTGGAATTTGTTTTATTGTTCGTTCTCTCTTTCTTTTATTTCTTCTTCTCCATATTTCCTAATGGTAGACAGTAATGTGGTTCTAAGATTCTACATGAATGACAGGTTGTTAAGTTAATGGCTATCTAAATTTAGTATCACAAATAAACAACCCAACAATTCCCATACAATAAGCTCTGTTAACCTATTTATTTTTATAATTTATGTTTCCCCATTTATAAACATAACACAGAATGCAATAAGCTGGATCACTCTTCACTAATATATCTATTGAAGGCTCTTGTTACAATGTTGGTAGTGATGGTGTCTTTTATATCAGATTTCTTTTGGTCCTGTGTGGTGGTAGTGGTAGAAGAAATTCTTTTGTTTTGGAAAATATGTATTAATTTAACAACTATTATTGTCATTTTGCCATATTGTTTCTGGTTTGGTATAATTCATCCTAATTACATTTCTAAGCTTGAATTTTGGGAAGTTGTTACCTCTGATGGCAACAAAGGATTTCTCTCTATATCATAATATCATATACAGATATATGCAAAGAGGAAACAGCACAATGTATGCAAGCAGTGTAATGTTGCATGGTTGTAAGATATAAGCATTGATTGCAAAAGAACTAAGGAGAATAATAATAAAAAAATAAGTTGAATAATGATCCATTGAATGTGTTAAAAATAGATTTGCAGGAAAGGCAAAGTGCAACCAATTTGAGGAAACGGTTTGTCGTCAATGACATCAAGGATTGGGTGCAGCAGAAACAGCTAAACTAGTTGCATCAATGATTGTTGGGTGTAAAATATGCTGTATGCTAACAGACAAACAGTAATAGTGATAGAGAAAATAGTGGGAAAGTTGGATTTGGAGGTCTTGGGCTCTCACATAGAAATGACACAAGAGAATTAGAAGTGATACACTGTATTACATACCTGCCCAACTCATACCATTTTGGGAATGGTGATAGAACGCTAAATATTAAAATAGCTGAGGATGAGAATGAGTTCCCTTGCCAGCAATGTTTCTATTTGACCGATCACTTTCTGACAGGTTTATAGTCAAGCCTGTGGCAGTGGAGTCCTCCAGCATTCTCAGGCCAATGGACCATATCCCTGCTCACCGCTACCAGGGTAGAAATGGCTGTCCACAAGTGTGTGTGAGTCAGGGTGGCTGTTCCAGCACATCTCCCTCACTGTCCTCTGGGGCAATGCCTTTTCAATTTTGTCTGCTGGGATTATGAAGCAGTCTGAATTACAGAAAATCAAGAGAATGTAAGAATTTTCTAGCTTACATCATCATCATTATCATGTATTATTATTTAACAGATTAAATGATTTAACTTGTGTCTATCATTTACTTATCAATGTAAATAGCATACGTCTATTTGTTGTTGCTTTGAAGTTATTCATTGTTCAAAAATGAAAGTGCTAACTGAATGACAGTTTATATGGGATCTAGGTTTATTAGTGTAGCAGTTGTAATTATTTTTGGGGTTTAGTATCCTAAATCATGCAGGATGCACCCCTTCTCAAGGGACTTTCCTGTAATCTGAACAAAACAGGCAAAGAATAAGTGGAATATACAGATAATAACTCTGTGATCAAAGAATTACCCTAATTGATTAGGTGATTAATTATGTTGGATATTTTTTTAATGTGCTGATTTAAAGCAAATAAAAATAGCTTAAGTATTAACAAAGATTTTTTTAGTTATTATGATTCAATCAAAGAAAATTAATGCTTTGTTTGAAATATAATTAATTATATATTTTAGTAATAAAAATTTCCAAATTAAACCAGATTATTTTCATAGAATTAATTACTTTGGGCAGTTAGTTGAGCAGTCAGTCTTCATTAGAGATGTTGTAAGCCTTTTTCATCTTCAATAACGACGTTTTTTAATGTTTTCACTTGCCATAGTCATTCCTGTTTACCAAACAACTACTTTATTAGCACACAAATGTCCAAATTTGGATGCATCATTTAATTTTCAAATCAAAATTAACAAATCTATTGTTGATTGTTAAGACATTGGAGTGATTTTTCTTCAATGTTTTCTGTGGACCAATATCTTCAATTTACACCTATACATTTTCACAGTCTTCCTTTATTTTTCCTGTCACCTTCTTCACCTCACTGGAATTTCCTTAACTGTGTTACTACAAATAAAATAATTTACTTTTTCTTCTGGCTAAATATAGACTTGTTTGTGTGTGTGTGTGTGTGTGTGCCTGCATGCATACATGAGTACGTTAAATTGTCGCAACATTCAGAAAAATAAGTAAATAAATCTGCACTTTAGAGAAATAATGAAAGAAGCCAAAATATTTCATCGTATTTCTAATGTTCTACTTCAGAATAAAAGAATCCTGTTTTTACAAGAATTAAATGGCTTTACTGTAACTGATGTCTCTCTCTGTCTGTCTGGCTATGTATGCATTTATTGATGCACTTGATTTTCTTCTTCTGAATCTAATTGCCAAGTATTTTAAATGTCACTGTTCACTTTTTTCAATGAGTAAAATTAATCACAGACCACATGGCATTTAATTGATAAGCTTAGCTTGTTGAATTAGATACCCTTTGAAAATCTATTTTCTGGAAAACAAAGCATTTTACTTTAGTCATAATTACATTTAACATCTGGGAAATCCTATATGAGTGAGATAGAATATACATCGCTGGAGTGCACAAATTTTGCTGAGAGTCTGGTACATAAGTTTTCTCTTGTGGGAATTGGTTTTTCTTTGTTCTGATTAAGGAGGCTTGCATTTACTGCTGTCACAAAATAGCTGCATCATGACCCCAAATCTTGATTTGTTTAAAATATACTGTTTTGTTTGATCTCGCTTTGAAAATAATGAAGAATTTAGTAAAATATGTCATTACTAAGGTAGTGTTTAACCCTTTAGCATTTAATCTAGCCCAAATATGCTACCATATTTGGGCCAGATATTCTAACCAACCAAATCCAGCCTATCATACCTACCCTTCAAGGCTATTCGAAAAATATACAATCACATGATCAAAATTTCAAGGCTTTGAGATAATACATGATTAATTAAAAACAATGTAATTGAAAAGCATTACATTTGACAGAATAATCTGAATGCATTAGCATTCAGGGTTTAGGAAGCAAACTGGCAGAATCATGAGCATACTAGGCAGAATGCTTAGCAGCATTTCATCCGTCTTTATGTTCTGAGCTCAGATTCCACCATCATCAACTTTGCCTTTCATCCTTTCAGGATCGATGAAATAAGCATCATTTGAGCGCTGGGCTCAATGTTATCAATTAGTCCCACCCCTAAAATATCAGGTTTTGTGCTTATGGTAGAAAGGATTAAGATAGTGTTTGGAATATAGATTAACATGATAGCTTTTTAGAAAAGCAAATTTGTACCATAGAAACAAGGGCAGTTTTGGGTGAGTTGGTATCAAAAGGAGTGACACAATTGACCCCTACCCAATCCCCAAAAGTCAGTATCGCCAGTAAGAGTCATGTCTTAAGCACAAAGGAAATCATTGACATAAATGTTCCTTCAATCAGATGAGGTTCTGATGGAAGGTTCATTCATGTTGCACTTTTCCATTTCATGTTTGTCAATGCATGTTTGTATTTTCAATTGGTGAAGTTGCCATAAATTTGGTTTTGAGCAACACTGAGCTACTTGCTGGCTTTGTTGTCACTCTGTTAAGTGGAATTCTGATGTTCTGATTTATTTATTACTCTCCTTCTCTATCACTAATTCTGCTTCAATGAAGAAGCTAATTAACTTAACTTTGCAAGAGGGTTTCTGGGCCTATTCTTTGTTTCTAATTGTGGCACAAGGCCAGCAATTTTGAGAGGATGTGGAAACTTACTTTATCAACCCTGAAAGAATGAAAGGCATATTCAACCTCAGCAGCATTTGAACTCAGAATGTAAAGGACTGGAAGAAATGTCACTAAGCATTTTGTCTGGTACAGTAATGATTCTGCCAGCTTGCCGTGTGTGTGTGTGTCTGTGTGTATATGAGAGTAAGGTGGCTATTTTTCTTTGAAAGTGGCCCACACTTTTTTGGAGGTCAAGAGCTGAATGTTTTGTCTACTCCTGCATACTTCAACTCTTATTTTATTTCGGATGTTATGGAGTGGATGGGGAACTCTTACCCCCATTTTGTATTTTATCACTTAACAATTGTCTTCTTATTTCTTCACTTCCTCCTTGATTCCCAGTCTACTTGATATGGCATGGAACATTTCAATGACTGCTATAAAAATTTACTTCACATATTTACATTGAGTTATAACTGCTGGGCTGACTCATTGTCACCATCTCTTGTTTTATGCGTTTTGTCTCGTGAGGTTGTCATCGTCGTAATCATGTACCTTTATTCTTTGCCAGTATATGTTGGACCGTTTGACAGAATCCAACAGGACAGCGGGCTATGTTGAGCTTCGATGTCTGTTTTGGCATGGTTTTTATACAGCTGCATGCCCTTCCTAACTGTAACCACTTTACAGAATGTACTAGGTGTCTTTTGTGTCACCAGCCCTAATGAGACTGCCAAATAACTTGCAAAACAAGACTCTTCGATTGAGGAGGGGCTGTTGTATTGAGGGAAGTACCTTATGTCAGGTGTTGAGTAGCAAAGAGTATGAAAGAGGGATATGAGTGGAGGAACTACATGGCTATCCTAGCTGGAAAAGAAAAGATGGCTGTTGATGTCATGTCATTTTTTTTCTTTTTTTTCTTTTCTTTTTTTCAGTTGTTCAACTTCATTAGCAACCACTAATGTCAGAGTAGAAAATAGCATGTAGAATAGTTTTTTTTTTTTTGCCTTATGGACCTCTTTGATTCCTATTTTACTCTACCAAACCCCCATGTTAAAAAATTCTACTATATTTTTATAATTAGACATTATTAGGGACTGTATGAAAAATTGTTAAAATATTTTATGTATTGTAGAAGTATAAACTTTAACAACAAAATCTTAGATGAACCCCAGTTGAAAACCACTAAATTGTTAAATTTTACTTGAAACTTTACTTTTAAAGATCTTTTATATCATCCATGTTTCAATAGTGTCATCAAGGCATTCACCCCCAGAGTTTTACACCTGTTTTCCCCTACTTGTATGGGTTGGAGGCAGTGTTTTAAGGTCAGGTGCCTCTCCCATTGCTAACTTTTACAACATGCAGGGATGCAATGTATGTATTCTGAAACCAAGATAGACACAGGGTGCTTGTATTAACCCCTTTGCTACCATTTTCCTCTTGATATACACTGCCCTTGTTTCAAGTAATTTTCGAAGACTATGAAGAATTCGGTAAAATAATTCTGTCATCATTGTTAAGCTGGTGTTTGAAACATAAATTAACTTGAAATTTTCGTGGTAGGTTTTAATTTAAAGCTCTTCAATCACAGAACTAGGGACATTTTCAGGTGGATTGGTATCAAAAGGGTTAAAGAATTGGCTTCAACTGTTTTTATTGTCAGATCTAGAGTCACTTACTCTTTACTCTTTTACTTGTTTCAGTCATTTGACTGCAGCCATGCTGGAGCACCGCCTTTAGTCGTGCAAATCGACCCCAGGACTTATTCTTTGGAAGCCTAGTACTTATTCTATTGGTCTCTTTTGCCG
>NC_069004.1:19683375-19690920 GCF_001194135.2 Octopus bimaculoides
GCAAATCGACCCCAGGACTTATTCTTTGGAAGCCTAGTACTTATTCTATTGGTCTCTTTTGCCGAACCGCTAAGTTACGGGGACGTAAACACACCAGCATTGGTTGTCAAGCAATGTTTTGGGGACAAACACACATACATATATATTTACATATATACGATGGGCTTCTTTCAGTTTCCACCTACCAAATCCACTCACAAGGCTTTGGTCGGCCCGAGGTTATAGTAGAAGACACTTCTTGCCCAAGGTGTCACGCAGTGGGACTGAACCCAGAACCATGTGTTTGGTAAGCAAGCTACTTACCACACAGCCACTCCTGAAGTTTTTTTTTTTTTAAAGTAATTGTATTGATTCTATTCTGCAAATTCATCTTCTATATTGATTTGTTTTGGCTAAGTGTAAGGACAATTTATATAGTTAGGGTCCACAATTGTTTATTTCCAGTATATTACTGGTCTGTATTTTATTGTCTCTCTTGTATAGGCAAGATAATAGGGGAGCTTCTATGGGGTTGCATGACATGGTAAAAATAACGGTCAAATATCCCTCAAACCATGCCCTACTATATTAAGAAGAGAGGTACATTTGGTTCTCTGTCTGAAGAATTTCTAATTGGAGACATCTTTCATGTTTCTGCTATGCGTATGATTTTGTAACTCATATTAGGGAATGAAATATGCATAATGGTGAATAAATACTACGAATCTTTTTTGCGAATCTCCTGTTTTGATATTGGATTAAAATATGTATTTCTGTTGATTGCATGTCTTAGTGAACAACACCTATATATTAATACAGGGTTGGAAGATAAACAAAAAATTCTTACATAAAGTTTTTGTAGAGGGGAGAGAGGAGGTAGTGTTGTGGCTTGTCAGAAGGTACAGTATTTCATATATCCCAAAATGTCATTAACCATTTTGTTACCATATTTCTGTTGAAGGTCACTGCCCTTGTTTCAATTAATTTTGATCATAATGAAAAATTTAGTAAAATAACTTTGTCATTATTATTAAGTTTGTGTTTGAAACATAAATTAACATGGAATTTTAATGAAAGGTTTTAATTTAGATCACTTTAAACAGAAAGTTTGTATTTTAGAATTAGGGGCAGTTTCTGATGGGCTGATGTCAAAAAGGTTTTTAAAAAAAGGGAAAATAATGTGGAAAGGAACTTTTTTTCCTTTGGTTCATTATTGAATACATAAGATTAAATTTTGGATATTTTAATAAAATGTGTACAGGACAAGTAAAAAAAAAAACTGTTGGCTGGTCTTTAGGCCCTCTTGCTGTAAAATATTTAGTTACTCAACTATTTTTACCAAATCTTAATTCTTTAAATAATCCTATTCTCTGAATTGTGTACTTTTATGATACGACCATGTAGGGTGTACTTTTAGATAAGGGATTATACATTTTTGTACAAAATTATGAGATTTGAAGGTTGTTTTCTTTTTCTTTTTGTTTTTATTTATTCCTTCCAAGCTATCTAGAGCAAGCTTATGTTTATTAAATGCTAACATTGCTTTGACATGAAAGCTTAGGAGTTTACTGAAGGTTACATTAATGTTCTGGTTGAGAAAGTTCTCCAGCTCTGTTACAGAGCAGATGTGATTCATTCTTGTTAGCTGACTGCAGAGATTTCAGCCTTAATCCCGCCTCACTTTTAAACGACAATTTGTGTGGGTGAGCTGAATTACTATGATTACACCAGCCGGCTTAATCACAGACCTTTTGATTTTTGAAGTTGATAAACATTGCAGAACTCTAAATAAATATTCTTTACTAATTTGAAACTAATTGAGAAAACTGCAAACACATGCATGTGCACAGATGCACGCATACACACACACACACACACACACCTGTAATCCACACCCTACATGTGTGTCGTTTATTTTTCTCCCTTCTCCCTTCTGGTAATTTTGTCTTATTTCCCTAAATGTCAGTCGTTTCATTACTCTATGTATCTCTTTCAGAGTTGCTGATTTACTGCTGGGAGGAGCTGTATTAAATAAGGTTTTCCAACCGCATGAAGCTCATATACCATATTTATTGCAGGTATGGTTGTTCTCCTTATTTTCTGATTTAATCACTTACCGTTTTTTTCTTATTCAATCACTGATTGTGTTTGTCTCCCTCGTCAGTTTAAAGAAAGATTAAAATATACAGACATAAGAATTGGTAGAACATCAGGCACAGTACCATGTAGTAATTAGTTTGAGCTCATAGCCGAGTAGACTAAAACCAATGAAAGAAGAGGTGGGGTTGCCACAAAACAAATGAATTTCCTTTCTGGTGTATGGATTTCTAGCTGTCAGCACATTGGAATCATCGTCATCACCATCACCACTTTAGCATTTACTTTTCCATGCTTGCATGAGTCAGAAAGAATTTGTTCAGGCAGATTTTCTATGCATGGATGCTCTTCCTGTCACTAACCTCTTTTTTTGTAAAAGTCAGACATATTTTTATGGGAGATTGGAAATGAACAACATTGCTTGTATGATGGAAACATTCATTTACAATTACTGTGTGATGTGAAGACAAGGAGACACATGCACACTGACATGATGAACTTCTTTTAGTTTCTACTTATCAAATCCACTCTCAAGATGGTATGCAGTGGAAGTGCAAGCTTTGTAACCATACAGCCATGCCTGGAATCACTGCTGCTATTAGAGGACCAAGGTATGTGATGCATTGCCGACCTCAAAAAGACCTGCCCACCATAACAGAATAGAGATCTTAAACCCAGGTGCAACATAAAATGCTTTGGTGTGTCTGTGGCTGCCATGTAAAAAGCATTCAGTACACTCTGTGAAGTGGTTGGTGTTAGGAAAGGCATCCAGCTGTAGAAATCAAGCCAAAACAAACTATGGAACCTGGTGTGGCTCCTGGCCTTACCAGTTCCTGTCAAGCCGTTCAACCCATGCCATTAAATGGACATTAAATTATGGTGGGGATGGATGTGCTGCTGCTGCCACTGCCGTTGTTGTTGTTTCATCATTATCATCATCATCTAATGTCCGTGTTCCATTCTAACATGGGTTGGATGGTTTGACAGATTCAGATGGGCCCCAACAGCCGCATCGTGCTCAATTGTCTGCTTTGGCATGGTTTCCACAGCTAGGTGCCCCTTCCTCACAACAAACACCTTAAAGTGTGGTCTGTGTGTTTTTTTTTTTTTGCTTTTTCTGTTTAGGTATCACCTGCACTATTAAGGCCATCGCACGGTTTACAAGACTACAAACACTGAAAGAACAATTCTATGCTAGGGGGTTGGTTAAGGGGTAAAAGGTTTGCTGCAAAGGAACGGCAAGACTACTCACATTTTAGAAGAAAGAGAGAGTGTGTAGGATTGATCAAGTGAACTGGGAAGTGATAAGGAATGATGGTGATGAAGTATCAGGATGGACCTTGCAAATATGAGGTGGGTAAAAATGAGTGAGGCATGGGGATCAAGAGGATGGGGGTGGGGGTAAAAGATTTTATTTATCATGAAATTATGTATGAGATTTCTTGGGTACACCAGCCTAAGTACATTGTAATGGTATCTCTTTTGATTATGGCCATCACCACATAGCAGTAAATATAGTAATTTTGGTGGTGGTGATGGCACAGAATGTGTGTGTGTGTGTCTGCATGCATGTGTGATATGCCATAGTGAGATAATCCACATTGGAATTCCTATGGGAAGGACACATTGAACAATGTATAACAATGTAAAAAAAATTATGATGGCTACCTTTGGAATGCTTTTGGTTATAGGTCTGACTAGGGCCTTAAAAACACAGACCAAATCACTTACCTGTTAGTCTTATTTTAAAACAGTATTAAAGTTTGATCAAAATGCATATATGAGGTGCTGCATGCTTAAGGACTGTATACACTAGAAGAGGTAAAAAGACCATATGACTATATGTCTAGACTTTGAGATCTTCAGTTCAGGTCTGTGACAAGTATTTGGGGAATTGTTTTGGCATCCTAATCCAAGAGTGATTTAGCTCTTATTCCTATTTACTGCAATGAAGTTAGGGTTGAGTCTTGGAACTTAAGAAGCATTTGTTGTTGCTTGGCAGAATTGTTGGAGCATTGGAAAAGTTGCTTTCCAGTATCTGTTCTGGTTCTTAATATTCTGAGTTCAAGCTCTGACCAAGGCAGGACTTTCATCCTTACTGAATTGATAAAGTGTCAGTCAGCTACCGGGTATATTTTCTTAACCTCTCTCCACAAATTGCTGGTCTTGTGCCTATGTCAGAAAAAAATTACAAGAGCAACAGCTTAATAGCATCGTTAATGTGTTGGCCAAAATGTCTTTCTCTGTTTCTTTTGTCTTTTTACATTCTGAGTTAAAATCTCACTGAGGTTAACTTTAACTTTTATCACTCCAGGGTCAATAAGATATAGTACCAGCCAACTAGTTTAGTTTAGTTGTCCTCTTAGACACTTCAATAATTTCACACAAGCACTCCATCCATCCATCATGGTTCCCCATGCGTGTTCTTACTTCATCAACATTTGCCATTCCATTGTCCTGAAGCATAGGATTAGTGTAATTGACTGGTGTCATTTGCTCACATGCCTTCCAAGTCAATAAAATAAAATACTAGTGAAGTACTGGGGTCAGTGGTATCAACTTACTCCCTCCCTTTGAATTTGTTCACCTTGTGCTTAAATTGGATAAGTGAGAATAGAGAGGAAAGTGTTGTCTCCCAGTGAATTTATTGGAAGGTGGATTACAGTGGGGAACATAGCCTGAATGAAGGGGCCTGTTCTAAGCATGCACCTGTAGATCGAAATTGAGGGACAATGGAGAGAAGGCACTTGCCTTAGAAGTTAAGGTGACTGTGGTTGGATGGAGTTCCCATGAGTGGCCCCTTTTTTGTGCTAATCTCTCCTTGCCTTGACCTTGTGTGTTAGTTGTAAGCAAATATCTCCATAATGCAAGTGGTGTCCTTTGTTTTCAGTCTTCCATCATCATCGTTTAATGTCCACCTTCCATGCTGGGTTGGATGGTTTAACAGGAGCCTGCACCAGACGTTTGTGTCTGTTTTGGCAAAGTTTTTATAGCTGATCTCTCTTCCAGTCATGGGGAAATATTGTTTTAGAAACAGATGAGGGTCAGTGATAGGGGGATCATCTAGCTGTTGGAAATTCACATTAACAAACTCTGTTCAGCTCACGTGAGCATAGAAAAGTGGACATTAAACTTACAATAATAATCCTTTTTAGTGTAGGCACAAGGCCTGAAATTTGGAGGAGGGGAATAGTAGATTACATCAACCCCAGTGCTCCACTGGAACACATGAAAGAGGGGGAAAAGCAAAGTCAACCTTGGTGGAATTTGAACTCAGAACATAAGGACAGACAGATTGCTGCTAAGCATTTTGCCCGTTGCGCTAACGATTCTGCCAGCTCACCACCTTAGCAGTAGCAGTAGCAGTAGCAGCAGCAGCAGTTGTTGTTGTTGTTGTTTCAAATTTTGGCACATGGCCTGCAATTTTTGAGGGGAAGAAGTCAATTACAGTGATCCCAGTTTTCAACTAGTACTTATTTTATTGACCCTGAAAGGATGGAAGGCAGAGCCAACTTCAGCAGAATTTGAACTGAGAATGTAAAGACAGACAAAATACCATAATAATACTGATGATGGTGATGGCAGCCTCCTCCTCCTCTCCATCAAATCAATGTTGTCTGAACAGCTGCACAGTGCACCATGCATCAGGTGTTGAAGTGATTGCAGTGCAATGTGTGATGAAATGTTTTCCTCAAGAACACAATATAACCATCCAGTCTTGGAATTGAAATTACAATCATGGGTGCATCATCCTAACCGCTAGGCCATGTGTCCTAATAATAGTAGTAATGATGATGATGATGATTTTGCCATAGGGACAGCAATTTTGGGGGAGGGGATGAGTTGATTACATCGACCTCAGTGTTCAACTGGTACTTATTTTATCGACCCCAAAAGGATGACATGCAAAGTTGACCTTGGAAGAATTTAAACTCAGGACATATAAACAGACAAAATACTACTAAGCATTCCATGTGGCATGCTAACAATTCTACCAGCTCACCGCCTTAATAATAATGACGATAATAATAATAATAATAATAATCTTTTCTGTAATTGGCACAAGGTCTGAAGTTTGTGGGGAATGTGTAAGTTGATCATATCAAACCCCAGTACTTGACTGTACTTAATTTATATGGCAGAAATAGTAGTGAAGTGGCCAGAATGCCTTTGCAGTATGATGTTTTGTGCCCTGGCTTCTTTCAGCTCCCACAAGTCGATGATAAAATAAAGTACCAGTCTAATTAATACTGAGTGGAAGCAGGGTCAGTTTTAATTGACTCCATCTTGTCCTCAAAACTTCTGGCCTTGTTATGGAGACCCCCTTCGGTCATGAATGACCATGGGATTACACCTAGAAAGTTGCCCTCCAAGGCACAAGTCCAGGCAAAATTGTTAGTGGAAGACCAGTAGTCGCCCATGCACACTGCTGATGTTATCCAAAGGAAAAGCAAAGGCCGATACAGCTTGGCACCTGTGACGTCGCAACTCATTTCTACAGCTGAGTGGACTGGAGCAACGTGAAATAAAATGTCTTGCTCAAGAACACAACATGCAGCCCGGTCCGGGAATCAAACTCACAAACTCACGATCGTAAGCTTGACGCTCTAACCACTGAGCCTTGTTATAGAAATCATTATCATAATCGTTATGATTAAGCTCTGATTTCAAGTTCTGCTAGGATTGACTGCTTTTTTACTCTTCTGGGATTAATAAAACAAAGCAAGTATTCAACTGCTAATACATGTCTCCTGTAGAGATCTATATGATCTCAGTGTGCATTAATGATTTTCTACTGGCCTTATGTACCAAGCTGATGTTTTATTATTCGTGTTGTATTATACTTCTGGTGAAAACACAGAAACTGTTTTTATTCATGATCTAAATTCTGTATTGGATGAGAGGTGAGTTGGTGTGATGCCACAGATATTTTGAGGTGTGTGTATGTGTTATACAAGAAGGTTGTTGACAGTGACTTCAAAGTTTCAGCCAGCTAAGCTATTGTTGGACTGCCTTTGAAATCACTGTCAACAACATTCTTGTGAAAGAATGATAAATTCATACTCTACAATATATATATATGTATGTGTGTGTGACAGCACATGGCTCAGTGGTTAGAGCATCAGGCTCACAATAACGAGGTACTAAGTTCGATTCCTGGACTGGGCTGTGTGTTGTGTTCTTGAGCAAGACCCTTTATTAAGAGTTGCAACATCACTGATGCCAAGCTGTATCAACCTTTGCCTCTCCTTTGAATAACATCGGTGGTGCGGAGAGGTGGGAGCTGGTATGCATGGGCAAATGCTGATCTTCCATAAACAACCTTGCCTGGATTTGTGCCTTGGAGGGGAACTTTGTAGGTGCAATCTCATTGTCATTCATGACCAAGGAGAGTCTTTTCCCTCTTTTATATATATATATATATATATATATATATATATATATATATATACATACATACATACATAC
>NC_069004.1:19691786-19694523 GCF_001194135.2 Octopus bimaculoides
TCTTGAGGTCGTCATTAAGCTCTGCAGTAATTTTGGGAACTGTACTTTTGTGATCCTTTCTAACAATTTGTGTAAGAGTCTGACGGTCCCTATCTGAAAGTTTTGCTTTCTCTGAGTTTCGTTTCTACGAGGTTTTTCCCTCTTTCTCAAAGGCTGTCATTTCTTTCGAGACAGTACTTCTTGATACACCAAACATTTTGGCCGTTTTCGTTACGTTAGCACCTGCCGTACAAGTACCAACAATTTAACCTCTTTGAAAGTCCGATAGATGTGTCATTTTAATGAATTTTAATTACCTTTTTCTTATGATATCTGAAAAGAAACAGCAATTTTAGCTAAACATATTAAGCATCACTAATAATAAATCAAAAAATAAACAAGCTTTTGACAGTTTTATAGATATTTCAAAGTTATGATGCTAGGTGTTTCCATTATTTTGTCCAACCCCTGTAAATATAAGGCTCTGTAATCATTTAGATTTTGAAGTGGCATATATTTAATGAGTGAGGGGCCAGAACTGTAACTTCTATGTTAGTTATCATTTTATCTGCCTGTGTGGCAACAAGCTTTTCTCCACTATCTTAAAAAGTGCAATTACAATCATAACCCCAAACTTTGACATCAATATAAAGATCTGGTGGTCATAGCTTAACAGTGGCCTCAGCACTAAACTCTCACCTATTGGATGCCTCACCTTTCACCTGTCCTCAGCACACCTTTCTAATACACAAACATTCAAAAATGAGTTACACCTCATATATACCAGTTATGGTATTATTTTTTAATTATTGTTTAAGCACAGGCGTGGTTGTGTGGTTAAGAAGTTTGCTTCAAAACCACATGGTTTCGGGTTCAGTCCCACTGCATTGCACCTTGGTCAAGTGTCTTCTACTATATCTCTGGGTTGACCAAAACCTTGTGAGTGAATTTGGTATGTGGAAACTGAAGTGTATGTGTGTTTTGTTGTTTTGACATTGTGTAGTTATTGTAAATAAACATCATTCATTTCCAAACATGTCTGGCCATGGGGAAATATTAACTTACTTGGAAACAGTTATGGCAACAGGAATGGTATTTGACTGTAGAAAATCTGCCTTAACGAACTTTGTTCAACCCATGCAAGCATGGAAAAGTAGACATTAAAATAGTGATGATGTAATTTTTTATCTTCCCGTCAGTTTTTCTATTCTTGCATAAGTAAGTTACATGTTGGGTCAGTTGCCTTTACAGCTGCCATGCTCTTTCTACTATCAACCTACTCAGCTTTTTTAAAGTAGGTATTGAAAGAACTTTTTGATGTTTTAGGCCAAGCCATTCATCAAAGATAGAAAACAATTCTTTTTCCCCCTGCTACAGCTACCCATGTCTGTCAATATTATTGTTATTGATAAAGAAATTTTCTATTCCCATGACTTGTCTATAATGATTTTATTTATGCCTCTCTCTCAAGAAGCGTTCATAAATTTTATTTTTCAGATGTTTATTGATTACAATCTTTATGGTATGAATTTGCTGAATGTTAACCATGTCAAATTTCGGCGGCGCCAAACTAAAGGTAAGCTGAAACTTCATGTTCTGGTTTTGGAGTATAAACTTACATTGCAGGAAAGCTTCAGGACCTTTTGAACTCACAGTAACACATTCACCATCACAACCTGTTACTGGAAATTACCTGTGATGCCTCCAATTTCATGCACTATTGCTCTCAGTGCAATATTTCATAATTAAATTTAATATTTAGCACCATGTAATTTGATATTTAATATTTGTTAGTACTCATGTTATTTAAATATCCTTGAAGCCATGTCAAAGACACAGAATAAAATATTTTCTCAAATTATGAAAATGTGTGCTGATGTCATGTAAAAGGCACCCAGTACACTACGTAAAGTGGTTGGCATTAGGAAGAGCATCCAGCCTGTAAAAACCAAGCCATAACATGACTGGAATCTGGTGCTGCTTGCCAGCTCTAACTAAACTGTCCAACCCATGCCAGCATGGAAAACGGACATTCAACGATGATGGGCCCCCTCCCCTGCTTGAACAACGAGTGAGAGTTGGGAGCAGCAGTAACATCCAGTTGTAAAGTCCTGTTGCAGATATATCCCAGTCCAGTGCTGGCATCATTGAAAAATATTTAGGCAACAGAACTCAGCTGTGCAGTGTATATATGCTATATCAATAAGACTACTGGAACAACTATAATAATACTAATGGTTTCAAATTTTGGCACAAGGCCAGCAATTTTAGTGAGAGGGAGCTAATTGATTACATCAACCCCAGTGTTCAACTGGTATTTTATCAACCCCAAATGGATTAAAGACAAAGTCAACTGTGGCAGTATTTGAACTCAGGATATAACGATGGACGAAATGATGCTAAGCATTTTGCCCAGTGTGCTAACGATTCTGCCAGCTCACTGCCTTAATAATAATAATGATTATCGTTTCTGCTATATGGGTGGGGCAAATTCAGTGACACTGACCCCAAAATAATGAAAGGCAAAGTAGACAGTGGAATTTGAACTCAGAAGACATGAAATACCACTAAGCATTTTGCTCAGCATGCTAACAATTCTGCTAGCTCATCACCTTAATAATAATAATAATAAACATTAATGGGAAAACTGAAAAATAAGTATCAACTCCTTTGGGAATATGATTGTATTTGTTTATGATTACATTATAGTTTGTTCGTAATGTGTTTTTTTTTTTTTTTTTTTTTTTTTTTTTTTTTT
>NC_069004.1:19694986-19703962 GCF_001194135.2 Octopus bimaculoides
CCCCACCACCACCACATACACTTGTTATCTTCCTATCTATGTTTCATTCTCATATTAAACTCCTGTTACTCTCATGCTTTACATAAGGACTTTCTATCTGTGCTATTCGGTTTTGTTTTTATAGCTTATAAGGAAGTATGATAAAAGTGCAGTAAGAGCGTTGGTGTCTTCTGCTTACATTAGGGAAGCAGAAGTCAGCATATTGGGTGGAACTGAAACTGTTGTGGCTTTTAGGGAGAAGGAGAGAGACAGAAGGGGCAGGAGGAGGTATATAGCCAACAGATGAGCTAGTCATGTAAAGGTGCATGGCTTAGTGTTTAGGGTGCTCAGCTCACGATTGTAAGATTGTGAGTTTGATTCCTGGCAGTACGTTGTGTCCTGAACAAGACACTTTACTTCACGTTGCTCCACTCCACTCAGCTGACAAAAATGAACTGTACTTTGTCACATTTGGTGTGTCATGCTGAATCTCCCTGAGAACTACATTAAGGGTATGTGTTTCTGTGGAGTGTTCAGCCACTTCCACATTAATTTCATGGATCAACTGAAACACTCATTGTCATAACTGACCGAGTAAAAGTCTATCTCATCTGCACATACCACAACTACAGATGGTAACAGTTGTTTACTGACTGAACTCAGTGCTGGCCATTGACAGTTTGTTTTCTGTTCATCTACTCAGTATCAAAATGATATTTGCCATTGATTCAATAAGTTCATCTGTCAAAATTGTTCAGATCCACCATGCTGCATCCTATGATTTCAGTGTACCTTGACTTAGGTGGTTACATGCTATTCAAACCATAGCTGGGATCCTGACAAGTACTACTACTGCAGGTGAGAATAGAACTGGGATCAATAGTAGCTAATATGTGGTTCCACACTCCTCAAACACTGGATCTCCTAAACCAGGGCCACACTACCAAATAGAGTTTAAAGTCATACCTAATATTACGTGGATATTTTTCCCCTCTTTATCGTATCATTGGTATGGTAATGTTTTTAATTATTACTTTCCATAGGTTTTTTTTTTTACTCATTAAACAAAAAGAAAGCTAAAACTAAATGAGTAAAATTGTTATGCTATTGTGATTTATGTATTTTGTACTTATTGAATTATTAACTTTTTTTTTTTCTTCATGAACTGCCCTTTGTTATTTTCCAGTGAAATGTTATTAGATGAAGATCTTGAGAGAATGAGTACTTGTGAACTAGAGGTGGATATCGTAGCTGCTGATATATTGAATAGACTTGATGTTAATGGTAAGTCAGATCAGTTTGCAGTTTACTACTACTACTTATCTGGAAATATTGTTGGTCTCTGTTGATCAAGCAAGCATATGATCAAAGCTGGTTCAACCATGGCCATCCTGTCTTATATTTTTAAGACATGATTTAGGACAATATTTATCCAATGAGAGAGATTTGGCTGTTATTTGTAGCCTGTTGTAGCAACCTCATAGATGTTCCTTTGTTGGCTTCATCTGAAAAATTAATTAGATTTTTTTTTTTTTTTAAATTCTTTTTTTTTAAATCTTGAAATTACATGATTATTGCATGATTAATTCAAAGCAGTGTGAATAAATAAGAATTACATTTGACAAAGTAATCTGAATGCTAAAGGGTTAAGCTGAAATGTCTACTGGATTATTGTTGACCTGGGGCTAAGCAATATCTTTCATCACTGTTTAGGGCTGATTACATGTGTACTGTTATTAGGATTATAAAGAATAGATTGTTTAGTGTTAATTACATAACAATGAGGGAAAGGTTGGGAATTGGTATTTTTAAAAATTTATTTATTTATTCATATATTGAAATATATATTTCAGATAACATTGGTGTTAATCCAGGTTTAACTGCGCTGTGGAACGATGAAAAAGAACGGCGGCGACTGAAAGGTTTATCTTCTCAGTGTGGGCTAAGTCAGTCCCAAGGTAAGAAGCAGAAGCAAATTGAATATGTATATATATCCCCGAGTAAGCACATAAATGTGAAACAAGGTGGAAAAAAATAGTACTCGAATACTGGAGATAGAGTAATATGCTTTATTGTTAAAACATCACAAAAGCATCACAAAAAAACTGCTACTCAAAGCTTCACATTCCCGTTCATCGGGCAGTTGTGGTGAAGAATGGAATAAAAATTGAGGTTGTACATATAATAGAGTGTGTGTGTGTAGATATATATATATATATTTATACACACACATACATGCATACATACACATGTGCAATATATGGATTCATGGTATTGTGTAGCTATCACAGAAAGGACCTCTAGTGGACTCGGCTAACAGACCACATAATAATTCAATATGGAGGAGCATAATGCAGAGTTTTATGCAGCTGAAATCCAGATCTGATTGATGAGATTATTTCATCAGGAATATATAAGCCATAAAAAGTCAGGAGGTCTGAAAGGTGAATATATATATATTTAACCACTTCATCTCCTTGATATTACAACCATTTTCACAGCCTTCATATAATTTCAGTGTATTATAATGTTTACATGTCTGCACTAAATATGCATGCTATATCATTATCATCACCAACATTTAATGTCCATTTTCCATGCTGGTATGGTTGCATGGCTTGACAGGAGCTGGCATGGCCAGGGACCACACCAGGTTCCATAGGCTGTTTGGGCTTGGTTTCTAGAGTTGGATGCCCCTCCTAATGCCAACCACTTTACAGAGTGTGCCAAGTTCTTTTTACAAGGCACCAGTGTTTTTTCCATGGTTCCTTGGTTTTAGGATATCAATTCTGTTGTGGTGGCTGAATCTTCTTGAGTACAACAATGCTCTACATATCTTGGTCCTCTGTTATCTCCTTATACAATACAATTTTATAATTGCAAATCAAATGCAGGTAAAAAAAAAAGCTAGCTCATCAAATCACCAGAACATCATGGTTACACCTATGTTTCAACTCTCAGTGTTGTAATCAAGATGTTCCGGTGATCTGATAAGCTAGCTTTCTTTATCAGCATTGATTTGTATATTTACAATTGTATTGTATTATGTGTAGCATGCATAATAGTGCAGACATGTAAACATAATTCATTATTCACTGAAATTATTATTACATGATGGAGGCTGTGAAATGGTTGTAATCCTATGGATGACAAGTGGTTATATCTCCTGCCTTTTTATGATTGATATATACATATATAATATTTTTTGTGGAGTAACCGTTTTCAAAGCACACCACTTACAGCTATAAAGAATAACATTTAAATATTAGTTTGAAAAACTTTTGATATCCAATATTTACAAGGTATTCTTTGGAGCTTGATGTGCTTCAAGAACAATTATTCCCAAAAAGAATTAGTGTATAAAATTTGGACATCAACAGTTTATCTATCTATCTATCTACAATATATATATATTTTTTTTTTTGAGACCCCCTTCGGTCATGACTGACCATGGGATTGCACCTAGAAAGTTACTCACTGAGGCACAAGTCCGGGCAAGGTTGTTTATGGAAGACCAGCAGTCGCCTATGCATATCGGCCTCCCCTCTCCATGCCACCAGTGTTACCCAAGGGAAAGGCAAAGGGGCCGATACAGCTTGGCACCTGTGACGTCACAATTCATTTCGGAGCAACGTGAAATAAAGTGTCTTGCTCAAGAACACAACACATAGCTCAGTCCGGGATTCGAATTCACAACCTCACAATCGTAAGCTTGACGGTCTAACCACTGAGCCATGCACCTTCATATATATGTATGTATGTATAAGAGAGAGGAGAAGTGATACAGATAAATGTAATTAGGCTTCACACGAATATATCATCATCAACATCATTTAAAGCTACGTTTCATGCTGGCATGGGTTGGACAGTTTTACACAAACTAGCCAACTGGAGAACTACTAAGTTCTGTTTGTCTGCTGTGGCATGGTTTTCACAGCTGTAAATCCTTCATAATGCCAACTACTTCACAAAGTGTAGTGGGTGTTTGTTACATGGCACCAGCATGGGTATTTTTATTTAGCACTGATACGGGTGCTTCCACGTGGTTGTAGCTCTCTGAACTTAGCCCAGCCTTTTCTTATTCTAGCAACTACACTCACAGAACTTCCTTCACTGCTAATTTGGTTGCCTTGGTAACAAGCTGTCTACTACTTCTAAGGATCCCCACTGGACATCTGGGAAAGTCTATTCATTATACCTTCTTAGTGTTTATTGTACCTACACATCTGCTACACACAAAGACTACTTTCTCTGTCAACTTTCTTATGACACCACTGCACCTCTTATGTGTCCATAGCTTGTACTGGGTACACTGTATGGAGTTTCTGCCAACACTCATTCTACATATTGAACAGGGCCATCTCCTGAAAGGATTTGAGATTTGTCAGTTTTCCTACTTTGGTCTTCGTTAAATTAACTCTAAGGCCCTAAATTCTGGACCTTGCTTCCCCACCTGAAATTTCCTCTCCAGTTCAGGTAGTGATTCATCTATAACAAGCTCAGCAGCATAGAAGAGCTCCCAACGGCAGCCAGTCTTAAAAATTTCTCTGTTGTTGTTTGGAGGACTAAGATAGACAAGAGAGGGCTAAGAACCGATCTTTGGTGGACTCCTACTTGTACACTAAATTCACATTCATACATATATAAAAGGATAAAATTATTATAAAATAGCGATAATATCAGTGGCCAGCATGTAATTAGAAACCATACAGATAAAAATTATATAGATTTATAATTATATACACACACACACACACACACACACAAATATATTTACGTAGAGCATATATATATATATATATATGGGAGAATATACAAAAAATAACAACAGACGAGGACAGGTGGTGTAAATAACAAAAGTATATATTAGTATGACGCTCGGGAATACGGAAAGTCTTTGACGTTTCGAGCTACGCTCTTCAACAGAAAGAATACGGAGACATATAATGTGTGTGTGTGAAGGCACATGGCTCAGTGGTTAGAGCATCAAGCTCACAATCATGGGGTAGTGAGTTCAATTACTGAACTGGGCTCTGGGTTGTGTTCTTGAGCAAGACACTTTAGTTCACATTGCTCCAGTTCGCTCAGCTGTAAAAATGAGTTGCGACTTCACTGTTGCCAAGCTGTATTAGCATTTGACTTTCCCTTGGATAACGTTGGTGGCATGGAGAGGAGAGGCTGGTATGCATGGGTGACTGCTGGCCTTCCATAAAACCATGGAGGGAAACTTTCTCGGTGCAATCCCATGGTTATTCGTAACCAAAGGGGGTATTTACCTTTTTATATATATATGTATATTGGGTCATCCCGTAAATAATATGGTTTTTTCAATTGCATGAACTAAAAGTCAGGTGGAGATGGGGTAAACTATCTGCATCAACTTGCTATAAAAGCAGGTAGTAATTTTACCTTGTCCTTATTCTTAGTGCAAGTTCTGAAGAGTGCAGTTCGATTTTAACAGTTATTTTTTCAAAGCTATAATGGAAATGGCAAAGGAACATATTTTGCTTTATGAGTTCAATAAAAGCAATAATGCAACGGAAAGTGCAAGGAATATCAATACAGTATATGGGGATCGGACAATAAGCGTAAGCCTGTGCCAACGGTGTTCCAGAAATTCGGAGCTGGAAACTACAGCCTAGAAGACGAACCATGTCCTGAAAGATCTGTAGAGCTCAATGAGGATTGCAAACCCTGATGGAACAAAATCATTTAGATGGAAAAAATGTGAATTCTTTAGACGAGGTCAGAATAGTACTAAAGGAGTATTTTTTGTTATAGACAAGTGAATTTTGGAAGAGGGTCTTGCAAGACTACCGGATAGATAGAAGAGCATTGTAGAAAATGAAGGAGAGTATATTTTCGATTAAAAAAGAACTTTAATCTTAATTTTAAAAAGTGAAAGAAATATTTAAAATAAACCGCATTATTTATGGGATGACCCAATATATAAAAATCACGTTTCACTTGTATGGAGTTTAGGACATTTATAATAATATTACCATGAGAACCAGAAAGAAAAGCATGAGCTTTGAAGCAGACGTTTTTGCATGTGTTGATCACAAAGGTTTTTAAACAAAAAAACCATAAGGATAAGAGTTCTCTTCAAACTTCCACTCCTGGTGAATTAACAGATATATAGCAAACAAAGAATGGAGTGTTATGTTTTTATATAACTTTATTCACTGTTACAAACGTTTCAAATGGCCTTAGGAATTGTTTCCTTGCTATAGAATGGCTTCAATGCAAAATTAGTTAATTAATGGAAGAGTTAACCCCTCCACCATTCTCTTCAGATCCTGAAGTTATATTGCAATGAAGTGCTGACTGAGGTATTCACTAGAATTTCTTCAATCCCTTCACTATATGTTTGTTTATCTTTTAGCTTTTACTTGTTTTAGTCATTAGGAAGCTGGGTCTTGCCTTCAATTTTTAGTCAAACGAATCGACTCAAGCCTGGTACTTATTCTATCAGAATCTTTTTGCTGAACTGCTTAGTTACAGGGATGTAAGCAAACACTCATTAGTTGTCAAACAGCAGTGGGAGACAAACACACACACACACACACACAGTGGGCTTCTTTCAGTTTCTGCTTACCAGATCCACACTCAAGGCTTTTGTCAGCTCAAAGTTATAGTAGAAGAAACTTGCCTAAGATGCCATGTTGTGCAAGTAAACCTGGAACCATGTGGTTGAGAAGCAAACTTCTTACCACACAGCCATGCTTGCACCTGTCTTTTTTTTTTTTCTTTGTTCCCATGCTGGCAGGGGTCTGACTGAAGCATGAAACAGTATAACACCATTTTGCACAGATCAGACAATGTTTATAGCTTTGCTATAAATAACATAAAACCCTACCTTTATTTATTCAATGAGTATGTGCATATTAAATAATTATGTCACTGAATTATTCATTTATTCATACGTTAATAATTCATGTTTTTTGGGGGTTTTTTTTGACAGAAAGGGAAAATCTCATCTCCTCACCTTGTGAAGAAGCACTCAAGAACCGTTTACAGAAAATTATACAATTCCATCAAATGTATGGGTAAGTTGTTTGTTGCTATACATCCTGCATGTTTACTTGTACATCCTGACCTAATCAGAGGAGGAAAGACTGTACCTATGACCTTTTTTTAGGGATTCTGAAACAGTTTGCTGGGAAGATGAGAATTATCCTCAAGTGCAGATATGGCTGTGTGGTAAGAAGCTCGCTTCCCAACTACATGGTTTCAGGTTCACTCCCACTGCATGCCACCTTGGGCAAGTGTCTTCTATAGCCTTGGGCTGACTAAAACCTTGTAAGTGGATTTAGTTGACAGAAACTGAAAGAAGACCATTGTGTGTGTGCATATATATATATATATATATATATATATATATATATATATATATATATATATATATATATATATATATATACATACATACATACATACATACATACATATAGATATATATATATATGTGTGTGTGTGTGTGTGTGTTTGTATCCCCGTAACTTAGCAGTTTGGCCAAAGAGACTGATAAAGTATGAGGCTTAAAAAATAAGTTCTGGGGCCGATTCATTTGACTAAAACTTCGAGGGAGTATCCCAGTATGGCTGCAGTCTAATGAGTGAAACAAGTAAAAGATAAAAGATCAGAGACTGGTTCGAATGCTCACAGTGCAGGGGCCTTTGCAAGAGGCACCCAAGGACCAGATGGTGGGGTCAAGCCAAGTGGCTGATTATATTTACTTCTCAGGAACAGTCCTTCAGACTGGCTTCAAATTTCACCAATCAAATTTTAACTCCTGTGGTTTTGGCTAACACAAGGCAATGGTAGATAGCTGTCCAGGGTGCTGGGCAATGGGATTGAACTGAAAATTGTGTGGTTGTGAAGCAAACTTCTTACCCCTGCATCATCAATGCCTGCCCACCAAAGCTCGCTTATTTAATCATATACCTTTTACCTTCTACACTTTACTTGTTTCAGTCATTAAGCTGTGGCCATACTGGAGCATTACCTTGAATTTTTTTTGTAGTCAAATGCATCAGTCCCAGTACTTACTTAAGTCTGGTACTTATTATATCAGTCTCTTTTGCCGAACCACTGAGTTACAGGGATGTAAACATACCAATAATGTTTATCAAGCGATAGTGGGGACAAACAAACACATATACATGCACACACACAATGGGATTCTTCCAGTTTACGTCTACCAAATCTGGTCAAGACTTTGGTTAGCCTGAGGCTATAGTAGAAGACACCTACCTAAGGTGCCACATGGTGGACTGAACCCAGAACCATGTGGTTGAGAAGCAAGCTTCTTACCACACGGCCATGCATGTGCCTATATACACAGTAGTTTTTTTCCATCAGTGTTGTTTTATTTATTTATCTATTTATACGTATTTCTGTTTTATTCCCCCAGTCAACACACGACACATTCTCAGGATGGAGCCAAATCTAGTCTAGACTCTGTATATCCAGCTTCTCTTGTGGAGTCTCATTCTTTCACTGATGACAGTAAGTTTTTGTCTTCTTTTTAATCATTATTCTCTTCTTTGCAAGAATTACATAGTTTTATTGACAGTTTTGTGAGCTACACATTTGGTAGAATGGTGAGAAGTTCCAACTTTAATACCAGTATTGTATAAAGTCTTACTGAAATGAAACACAAATAGACACCATGTCCACTTCAAAGCTAGCTGATAACTATTTGGAAGTACAAGGTACTTGATTCAGCTTTCATTCTATGGCAATTTGTCTTAACACACACCTCATTTTCTATCAGAATGTGGCATCTCGACCACATCCATTCCTTCTCTATATATATTGTCTTTTACTTGTTTCAGTCATCCAAATGCAGCCATGCTGGGGCACCACCTTGAAGAACTTAACTGTTTTTCTGTTAAGCCTGGTACTTATTCTATCGGTCTCATTTTGTCAAAGTGCTAAGTTACAGAGATGTAAATAAACCAACACCAGTTGTCAAGTATTGGTGGTGGGCAA
>NC_069004.1:19704177-19707236 GCF_001194135.2 Octopus bimaculoides
AACAACTCACAATTGGCTTCTTTCAGTTTCCATCTACCATATTTACTCACAAGGTTTTGGTTAGCAGGAAGGTATAGTAGAAGACACTTGTTCAGGGTGCCACACAGTTGGACTGAACCGAAAACCATGTGGTTGGGAAGCAAAGTTCTTAACCACACAACCACCCTTGTGCCCTTATGATGATAATAAATACCATGCAGAAACCTATCACACCGTTTTAATGTTCTCATCAGTTATGATCAGAACATGTTCTGCAAATGTAATATCCATTAGAATTTTTTTTCTGTACCGACGCCTGTAATCATTTATATCTTTGAAACATTGAGGATAAAATTATTGCCCTTAGCATCAACAATACCTTTACCAAGAATGTGGAGCACAGCTTAGTGGTTAGGGTATTAGGCTCATGATGGTATGGTCATGACTTTGATTCCCGGCATTGCATTCTGTCCTTGAGCAAGCCACTTTGTTTTATGTTGTTCTAGTTCACTCAGCTGTCAAAAATGTGTGGTACCTATATTTCAAAGGGCCAGCCTTGTGACACTTAGTGTGACGCTGAATCTCCTTGAGAACTACGTTAGGGGTCCACGTGTCTGTGGATTGCTCAGTCACTTGCTCGTTAATTTCACAAGTGAGCTGTTCCGTTGATCGGATCAACCGGAACCCTTGTCATTATAAGCAAAGGAGTGCCAGAATTTCTTACAAACTTACTACTTAAACTAAAGGCATTCTCACATTTAGTTTCATTATATGTTAATGATTCATCATCATCATCATTATCATTTAACGTCCGCTTTCCATGCTAGCATGGGTTGGACGATTTGACTGGACACTGGCGAACCATATGGCTACACCAGACTCCAATCTGATCTGGCAGAGTTTCTACAGCTGGATGCCCTTCCTGACGCCAACCACTCCGAGAGTGTAGTGGGTGCTTTTTACGTGCCACCACTCATGTGTACATGTCAGTAGCTAGCTATCATGCTGACTTTCATTGCCCACTACATTTGCAACTTACTTTTAATGATAGTCAACTAACAACATGCATGTCCTCTTCTCTCATGCACATAATTCATGTGCACTCACGTCACATCACTTGTGTGATGGCAATCAGTCTACATTCATTAATTTCAGCATACAGCTTTTTGTCAATCTGTGACGCCTGCGCTTGTTGTCATGTCTATACTTCTTGAATGATGTGATTGAGTGTGATTGTTTGGATGCTGTCAATTTGGCACAGCATGACTGGATATTAAACCTGTTTTGGCACAGGAGGGAAATACATACACAAACATGTGTGGCATGAAGCTTGCTTCCTAACCACATGGTTCCACATACAATTCCATTGCATGGCACCTTGGTCAAGTGGATTTGCTTGACAGAAACTGAAGGAAGCCCATCGTATTTATGTGTGTGTTTGTCCTTTACCACCACTTGACAACTGGTGTTGGTTTGTTATGTCCCTGTAACTTAGCAGTTTGGCTAAAGAGACTGATACATTAAGTACCAGGCTTTAAAAAATAAGTCCTGGAGTTGATTTGTCTGACTGAAAATTCTTCATGGTGGTGCCCCAGCATGGCTGCAGTCTAAAGACCCGAAACATGTAAAAGAATAAAAGAATACAGAGAGAGGGAGAGCGAGAGAAAGACATTACAATTTATTAATCAAACATTATTGACGTGAACACGTTCCCTCTTCTCACACAAATAAACGAAGGAGGTGAGCTGGCAGAATCGTTAGCACGCTGGGCGAAATGCTTAGTGGTATTTCGTCTGTCTTTACGTTCTGAGTTCAAATTCCGCCAAGGTCAACTTCGCCTTTCATCCTTTCGGGGTCAATAAATTAAGTACCAGTTACGCACTGGGGTCGATGTAATTGACTTAATCCCTTTGTCTGTCCTCTCTATGTTTAGCCCCTTGTGGGCAATAAAGAAATAACAAATAAACGGAGAGGGGAGTTGAGAATGAAGGAAACATTAAAAGTTCTGATGTCAAACAAGTCAGTATTGAATCAGTAATGCCAGAATGGCTGTGCCAAAACATTTCATACCCCTCTACTACATCATTGAACAGATGCTTAGGAAACCTTCAACCACTCACATTCTGCTGCATTAACCCTTTAGCATTCATATTTCTTTGTTCACAGTTTTGAATTAATCATGCAATGCATTGTAGCTTTGAGATTTTGATGATGTGGTTCCTTTATTTTTGGAATAATATTGTAGGATAGGTGTGAGAGGCCTGTGTTAACATAAAACCAGTAGAATATTTGAGCCAAATAAAAAGCCGGCTTAAATGATAAAGGGTTAAACTACAGACCCAATATTATTTAACCCATTTGAATTAATCGTGCATTATCTTGTAGCTTTGTAATTTTGATGAGGTAGCTATTAATTTTTTAGAATGACATTGTAGGGTTGGTGTGACAGGCTAGATCTGACCAGTTTCAACATAAAGCAGGTAGAATATTTTGGCTGCATATGGCCAGTTTAAATGGTAAAGGGTTAAAACCTGTACTGTTACTACATCCATTTTACTCATGATCATGACTCAGAACCCAAACTATCATATTTCCTGAAGCAGTGGCTCAATCTGCTAAAAAGAGTAGCTAAATCATATCAATCATCTTAAAATTTAAAGGACATATGTGATAGTGAAGTCTTAGAAATACTGCTTGAAAATAGAGACAGTCGTGGTTGGAATGCTTTTGGTCATTGATCTGCTTGACTGGAGACAGTCAGGGCTAAGCAACAAGAACCGTATTTCCTAAATGGTCCATCCTTCTCTTTTATGGCAATCTGACATTCTTCACACAAACCAAAGATGCATTTCAAAAGCTGGATTTCTATTTCAGTTACATAATAATTATGTTAACTCTGAGCAACTGATCGGTTTTTTACCAATCAATAAATCAATAAGTAAACAGTGAAAAATTCATCTACACCTATTTCTATTATCACCCGTTCCAGTCATAGGACTGAGTCACATCGTGAAGCAGTGGATGTGAGACCTAAAACTACAGTCATCCTTGTAACACTGTCCAGGGAGCCCCCCCCCCCC
>NC_069004.1:19708188-19745147 GCF_001194135.2 Octopus bimaculoides
CTCTCTCTCTCTCTCTCTCTCTCTCTCTCTCTCTCTCTCTCTCTCTCTCTCTCTCTCTCTCTCTCCCAGGTATCTATGTACTTCCTCTGTAGTAAGACATCTGTTTCTCTATCTCACTTTAATCTTTTATCATCTGACACAAGATGCCCCTCCTCTCTCAAAATTGCTTGTCTTGCAGTTACTTAGTGACCCTGCCAGTGCTGATGCCATGTAAAAGGCATCCACTCCACATTGTGAAGTGGTTGGCATTTGGAAGGACATCCAGCTGTAAAAAACATGCAAAAATTGACCTTGCCTATGCTGGTGCCACATAAAAAGCCCTGAGTCCTCTCTGCAGAATGGTTGGTGTCAGGAAGGGCATCCAGCTGTAAAAAGCATGCCAAAACAGACACAGTAGCCTGGTGTGATCTTGTCAAACCGTCCAACCCATGCCTGCATGGAAGACAGACATTTGATGGTATATATACATATCTATATATATACACACACACACAAACTGAAAGGCTTCAATTTTCAGAACTCAGTTATTCATTTCCAAAGGTGCCAGTTGAAACTTCCAGGGTTCTTGGCCCCACCAGACCGTATCCCTGCTTGCTGCTATTAAGGCATTAATTGCTGTCTGCAAGTGCAAGCCCTGTGAGTTGAGAGTGGTAGTTCTAGCACATCTCCCTTTTAGGGCAACAACCTTTTCCATTTTGTCTGCTGGTGCCATGAGAAATGTTTCTATATTTTGAGAGGCAAGATTCTCCATATTCATATAATCATTGCAATTGGATGAAGCTCATCAGTTGGTAAACTAAGCCTGCTCAAATGTGATGCTTATATATTCACGTTGTTTTTAATTACTTTTGCATTGTCTTGTAGCTTTGAAGCTTCAGCTTCAGCGATGTGATTGTTTATTTTTAGAATAACATTGTTGGTGTAGGAGGCCAGATCTGGCTTGGAAATACTTAAAATGGGTAGAATATTTGAGCCTGATACGGCCAGTTTAAATGCTGAAGGGTTAAAGGAATTTGTGGAAGCATATAAAACTGTTTCAGTGTTTCTTAGAAAATCTTGATTAGGTCACCTGTAAAGCTAATCCAGTTTTTGTTGTTTTTTTTCTTAATTTTAACAGGTACATAGGTAGAATTAGTTTTTATTTTACAATATCTGCACTTGTTACATGCATATCATCTTCATCTTCATCATCATTTTACATTTGTTTTTCCATGCTGGCATCTAAACTGCTCTGCTCTCACTCTCACTTTGACAACAGCCACAGTCTTTCATGTTGTGTGGCCTTTTGTTTTGTTATCCACTGTGACTGTCTGTCATCTGACACACACAACAAGAGAATAAACTGGCTGACTCCATTATGTCTAGCATGATTTTTGGTCTGGATTTTTTAGAATTGGATGTTTTTCCTAATATGGACCACTTAACAGCATATATATGTATGTACATATTTGTAGAGTGTATAAAGGTCATGTTTTGCAATCCTTATAAGTGTCCAGTTTCTCAAACACAGAGGATATAAAACCCTACTGTCTGTCTTTTATTTTTTAATAATTTCCTCTCCTGTCTACTTTACCTTGAAGATGGACTTTGTCCAAAACCTTGGCTTTTCCATGCTCACCAGCAATTTTGCTGCACCCTTTCTGTTGATCTCACACACACACACTGATGTGTATGTTTGTAAGAAGCTTTTGTACTGGGTAACAAAACCAGGAAATGATTCAGTACAAGTATAAAGTGTAAATATTTTATTTGTTTGAATATATGTATATGTTAAATTCAAATTACGACAAACGTAAATAAACAAACGGAGTTTGCTTTTAGAAGCGTTGAGATGTCTTAGAAAGTTAAAGTGATTTTAAATTCTCAATCGCAGAATAATGCTAATAATATAGCCTGAACAGGATAAACTATCCCTGTTTGGCAGAGAAAAGTGTAGGTGGCTCACGGGGATGTGAGTTTGAGTCCACAGCTAGCCACCTACACTTTTCTCTGCAAAATAGGGATAGTTTATCCTGTTCAGGCTATATTATTAGCATTATATGTATATGATTCTTATACAAGAATGTTGTTGACAGTGACTTTTGATACCAGCCCACCTGAAACCAACCTTAGTTTTATGATGTGAATTCTCAATTTTAAAGTGATCTAAATTCAAAAATTTCAAAGTTTCGTGTTAATTTATGTTTCAAACGCCAACTTAAAAGAATGACAGGTATTTTAATAAATTCTTCATTATTTCTAAAATTAATCCAGACAAAGGTTGTGTATTTCAACAGAAATACGATAACAAAAGGGTTAATGTATATATAATTGATATTTCTTTCCATTTTTAGGTACTGATTTGACAAAATTACTAGCATCTATGTTGGCTAGTCAAGGAGAAAAACTATCTCAAGATAGAACTGTAAATGACAGTGACAGCATTCTTTCAAGTCAGCCTTTAGAAGATCCAGAAGAAGATGAACGTGAAAGTGTAACAATGTCCCAAATTTTTAAGGACGAAGATTTTCCTTTGGAATCTGATGCAGAAAGGCAGTAAGTTGTGATGCAAAGGAATCTTTTTGTTCATGCTGTTTTGTTTTGTTTGAAATGGAGGTGTTTGCTGGTAGATCAAACAGGTTATAGAATATATTTTAGGGCAAGGTCGCCTCTGGTATTAAAACTTTGATTATATTAAGTATGTATTTAAGATGCTGCTACCAACGAAAGGAGTGTATAGGCATGGCAGCTATGCTGAGATGAATGGGTGATATATGTGATGTATGAGGTAAACTACTTATGTATGGCTAGATATTAATTAAGATAGATGATTTGTTGTAGAGCCATCCAACAACTAACATTAGCAAAGAAAACATAATTATGACTTTTAAAAAGGATACATTTATTAGATTTGCTTTTTAGTTATTGTGTTCAGGGTGTTGGTTTCAAATTTTTGGCACAAGACCAGTAAGTTTGGGGGTGGGGTTAAGTCATTTACATCAACCTCAGAGCTCAACTGGTATTTGTTTTATCAACCCTGAAAAGGTGAAAGGCAAATTTGAACTCCGAACATAAAAACTGACAAAATGCTGCTAAGCATTTTGCCTAGCATGCTAATGATTCTGCCAGCTCACTGCCTTAAATAAAAATAATGATAATAATACTAATAATAGCAATAATAATAATCCTTTCTACTATAAGCACAAAAGGCTGAAAATTTGGGGCAGAGGGCTTGTTGATTACATTTACCCCAGTGTGTAACTGGTACTTATTTCATCAACCCTTAAAGGATGAAAAGCAAAATCGACCTCAGCAGAATTTGAACTCAGAACGTAAAGATGGATGAAATGCTAAGCATTTTGCCTTAGTCCACCGCCTTATTGTGGTCAGAGTATTATATACAGATTTAGTTTTATTATTACTGCTGTATTTACTGTTTGTTGATAAATTCCCAGTTATTTTCAATTTTGTTTTCATTTAAGATGTTTGGTAACTAGGATTACAAACCTGCACAGTGGGGGGGGGGGGGGTGCTGAAAAGTTCTTAGCTTTAAGAGTATTGTAGAAAGCCTGGTTGGAGGCCCAACCTAATGAGTTCTTTTACAGGGTTTAGGAAAACTGAAGGACCACTGCAATAAGTGTGTGAATCTAAGAGGGAAATATATTGAATGAAATCATAATTAACTGATTCTCCTGTATTTTCTTTTACCCAAAGCCAAGAACTTTTCAGCACCCCTTTGTCTATGAAAAAGATTTCATACAGCCAGCTTTGTCTGGACCATTGTATTCTCCAAGGAGTGAAAGTGGATTTAATTAATCATCATCATCATCGTTTAACGTCCGCTTTCCATGCTAGCATGGGTTGGACGATTTGACTGAGGACTGTTGAACCGGATGGCTGCACCAGGCTCCAATCTGATCTGGCAGAGTTTCTACAGCTGGATGCCCTTCCTAATGCCAAACACTCCGAATGACAGTTAAAAAATTTTCCCAGTCTTATGATTTATGATGCAAAGTGTTGTTTACATTACTTCACAAGTAACTATAATTTCTACCAATTATTCAATAAGAGTGAGCTTCGGTAACTGTCCCCAAGTGTCTGGCATCCCTTAAAAGTCCCAATACAGGGTATATGAAGAACAGACCAAGAAACTAATGACCCTTGAACTAACTTGGCAGCTGTATTATCTATTGTGTTGATGTCACACCATGATAATACCTCAACCTGATAAACGAGGTCTTAGAAAATGTCTGTTCCAAAATAGTTTGCATCAATGCAACTTATTCCATCATGGTCATCTAGAGAACAGGGTAGAGTGGAATTAAAGTTTAGAAACTAAGAAAAACGATGGGGGAATACAAAGATGACCACTTATGAACAGAGTATCACTGTCCATAGACATTTAAGGCACTGTGTCTGCTGTCTCACAGAAATATTCTGTTTTATTTGTTACCCTGCCTTAACTCATTAGCATTCAGATTATTCTGCCAAATGTATTTTATTTATTTATTTATTTATGTGTTTCAGCCAAGTGGCTGCGGTCATGCTGGTGCACCGTTTATTTTTTTACTTGGGTATGTAGGAATTAAAGGAAAAGCAAATAGGGAGTCGTAGTGTCTATGACTTCCCCCATCACATAACTGAGACAGACTGTTCAAGCTAAGAACTGATTTAGACTTATGGACTTAATGTCAGAATATTTCATAAACTTCATGACAATACAGGCATGGCTGTGTGATAAAAAGCTTGCTTCTCGACCACATGGTACCAAGTTCAGTCTCACTACATGTCACCTTGGGAAAATGTTTTCTACTGTAGCCTTGTGAATGGATTTGGTAGACAGAAACTGAAAGAAGCCCATTGTATATAATATATATATATGTTTATGTTTGTTTGTCCCCACCACTGCTCTGTAAATTAGTGTTTCAGTAAAAGCAGCTGAAAGAATAAGTACTAGACTTAAAAAAAAAAATCCTGGGGTCAATTTGTTCAACTAAAACCCGTCAAAGCAGTGCCCCAGCATGGCCGCAGTCAAATGACTGAAACCAGTATATGATACAATCTCCTAATGCACTGAAAAATTATTTTCTGCACATTATTGATTTGTTTTGTCTTTACAGCAATTACATCAAATCAGATGATTTTTCTCAATCATTGGATGAAGAAATGGTTAGTGATGACATTTTGGATGTCGAATCTGATGAAGAAACTATCCCTCAGTTTGATGGGCCAATTGATGAAAAACCTGCTGGTAATTAATTAGATTTTAACCATTTCATTATTATAATTCTGTTTTGATTAAATTCTAAAACCAATATGAATGCAGACTGGTTTGGCAAAACAACTATAACTTTTTAAATGTATTGGGTTGTCTGGAAAGTTTGTGCCGATTTCTAAAGAAAAGAAAAAGGTCAATAAATACTTGCCATTTAATTTTTAATCAACCACATATGAACCATTTTGTTGCACAATACGTCTCTATCTTTCCTTTAACTAGAAAATACCCTTCCCAGAACTGAGGTGGTTTCATGGCAAATAAGTCGGAAGGTAAGCTACTGCAAATCTGCACAAACTTTCTGGACAACCCAATATTTCAGGAATTGGATATAAGGTGCAGGCATAGCTCTGGTTGAGAAGTTTGCTTGTCAATCATATCGTCTTTAGTTCAGTCCTACTTTGAGGCACTTGGGGCATGTGTCTTCTACTATAGCCCTGGAGAAACCAAAGTCTTCTGAGTGAATTTGGTAGACAAAAACTGAAAGAAGCCTGTCATGTGTGTCTTTTTGCCTGTTCCCTCCCCCACTCACATAGGCTTGACAACCAGTTAAGAGTTAGTGTGTTTACGCCCCTGTAACGTAGCATGGCCACAGTCCAATGACTGAAATGAGAACATTTTAGATGAAGGAAAGTAAAAGATTTGGAATAAAATTGCAAAGAAAAATTCCAAGATCACAGAATTCATGCCATAATGATGCTGAATGGTTGTTGATGTTTAGCACCAAATCAACCCGATGGAGCAGACCTTTGATTGAAGGCATTCCAGCAGTGACCATCCTGTCTTATCACTTATTCACTGTGAACCTAAAACTACGTTATCTAATGTGTCTTTTAGTAAGATGGAGGAATGTGATTTAACCCTTTAGCTTTCAGATTATTCTGTCAAATGTAATACTTATTTATTCATGTTTTGGAGTAATCATGCATTATCTCATGGCTGCAAGGATGTCATTGTATTTTTTTTTTTTAGAATGACATTGTAGGTTAAAAGTGAAAGGCCAGATATGGCTGGTTTAAGTGCTTTTACTGGTTTCAGTCATTAGACTGACCATGCTGGGGCACCACCTTGAATTTTTAGCAGGAGTGGCTGTGTGGTAAGTAGCTTACTTACCAACCACATGGTTCTGGGTTCAGTCCCATTGCGTGGCACCTTGGGCAAGTGTCTTCTACTATAGCCTCGGGCCGACCAAAGTCTTGTGAGTGGATTTGGTAGACGGAAACTGAAAGAAGCCCGTCGTATATATGTATATATATATATATATATATATTGTGTGTGTGTTTGTTCCCCCAACATCACTTGACAACCGATGCTGGTGTGCTTATGTCCCCGTAACTTAGTGGTTCGGCAAAAGAGACTGATAGAATAAGTACTAGGATTACAAAGAATAAGTCCTGGGGTCGATTTACTTGACTAAAGGCGGTGCTCCAGCATGGCCGCAGTCAAATGACTGAAACAAGTAAAAGAGTAAATGTATCAACCCCAGTACTTATTTTTTAAAGCCTGGTACTTATTCTATCAATCTCTCTTACTGAACCACTAAGTTATGGAGGCATAAATTCCACCAGCACCAGTTGTCAAGCAGTGTGGCAGGGGACAAAGATGCACACACGCATAGATGTATACATATATACAACGAGCTTCTTTCAGTTTTTATCTACCAAATTCACTCTCAACGCTTTGATCATCCCAAGACTATAGTAGAAGACACGTTCCCAAGATATCACACAGTGGGACCGAACCCAGAACCATGTGGTTGGAAAGCAAGCTTCATACCACACAGCCAAGGAGATTGAGTTATTTTTCCTTCCCTATTTGGTTATTGTTTCTTACATAAAGGCTCCTTTGTTGCCTCAGAGTGATTACCATTGTGAAATCCCATTATCACTAACGTTGAGGTGTGCAACTGCTTCCAAAAGGGTTTTAAACTATTAGTATCTCCATTGCTGGTATTTTATTCTTTAATTCTTTAATTATGCACATGTATACATCTTTATTTATAAAATATCTCTTTTATCTTTACAGATGAACAACCAAAGATCCGCAAACGAATGGGTCCTCGTGGCCCTGTAATCAGCTCTGCCAACAATCCCTCCCCAGTAAGTTCTGAGGGACAGGCTTCAAGTTTTTCGAATTATGGCCCTATTTTCCAAAATGACCCTGGATTCCTTGGCTCCGGTTCCAACATGCAGGCCTACCAAAGTCCAACAAATTATCAGGATTATGATCGCCGATGGGATACTCATGCATTTCGTGAGGATATGTCCAGTGGTGTCCCTAGCGTCGATCAGCAATCATCTCACTGGAACCCTGCATGGTCACGCTCTTTACACTCAGCACGTGCTGATCCTTCCAGTTACGCTGGGGCCGGTAATGTGCATGGTAACAATGGCAGCTACATGACAGAAGGCTTCTCCCGTCCATATGCCAATCAGCAACCCCAAAATCATCCCTCACAAGCTGCTACATTAAGTGAATCCAGCACTGATCAATACCCTGCTTCATTTCCTTATGACATGACGAACATATATAGTCCGGATTCCTATTCACGCTCACGGACATCTGACAGTGGGCACACTTCAGATCCACACAACAGCCCCTTCGCTGGCCATTTATCCCCGTCCCCCGGTTATTCTCGTGATGGATTCGAATCAAGCCGATCTCCCGTTCCACTCTCTGGAAATGTCGGAATACAAGGATCAGGTAGTTCTATGTATAACCAGACCCCTTCGTTGCCTCCTCCCGAGGAAAGCCAGGGTAGTTTCCACAAATTGTTAACTTGTAACGACAGCCCAAAGCAATCCATTCCAGCCGATCTTTCAACCCATCAGTCATTGCAGCGAAGTATCAGCCGATGCTCCACACATTCTAGTGAATCAATAAGTATGGGTGCCAGTACTACACCTGACCCTTTTAAGAGTCTTCCAAAACCTGTTTCTTCAGAAGATACTACAATGGAGACTTTTGAAAAGATGTCAAGCATAGAAAAGTTAGATGAGACAACCGAAGGTCGTTCGAGTGTTGATTCTTCAAATCATCCCCCATCGGAAACTGGAAATGCTTCACTGACTCCATTAGATGGTAGTAACTCACAAAAGAAACATATGTCCTCAATTAACATAAGCCATGAAGATTTATTTGGAACCCCTTCTCTTAATTCTTGTGCTGATCTTTCCTCTGATTCTTTCACCTCTGCTGAAGGTAGCCGGCACCAGAGTGTTGTTGACCAATCAAATCAGGGCTCCTTCATTTCTTCAGGATACTCAAACAAGAATACGTCACACCCACAACGTTGTAGTTCTGTCACGAGTGAAGAAGAGGCACCCAGTTACCAGTCGCTGACTATGTCGTTCCCCGGTAACCAAAGCGGTAACCGCAGTCACTCGGCGATAGCCAGCCTGGAACAGATGGTGTCTAGTGTCGGAGGCTATGATATCGGTTATGACTATGCAGCTTTTCCGAACAGAGCATGGCAATGTGCTGGTACTCAACCATCTCACAATGTTACCCCTCTGCACAACATATCTGCTGGTCCAACTATGCCCCCTGGTGGGAATTTGCCAGCCAACACCAGTATGCCATCTGGTACAAGTATGTCGACTGGTTCAAATATGCCTTCTGCTCCAAGCATATCATCTGGCCCAAACATGCCCCCCAATCAAACGTTAACGTCTGGACAGAATATGACGAGATCAAATATGCCTCCTGTTTCAAACATGACATTAGGTTCAGGCATGCCCTCTGGATCAAACTTACACTCCGCTCCTAACATGACACCTGGACACAATATACAAAACCGTAACCTGTCATCTTCTGGACACAATATGCCAGCAATATCACCTGGTCCTTCTCTCACTCCTACAAATATGCCCCCACATAGCATCCCTACTAACCACAATATGCCATCGAGGCCGAATGTCGCTCCTGTGAACATGTCTCAAAGCCAGCACGTGACTCAAGTGCGTGCTTTGACACCAAATATGTCAACGAGCCTTCATGGAGGTCACACTATGGGCCGGAGTGTCACTCCTCATGGGCATGGCCATGCAATGCACCCACAAGTCCACAACATATCTCAGGGTCACTCTGTTCATCCCTCTCACAACTTAGCCGCTGCACCTCAACTTCCGCCACCAGGTCACAGTCCAGCTACTTCTCCTCCCAGTGCTCATGGTCACAATATGTCCGGTCATAGCATATCTTCTGGTCATAACATGATGCAAACTCACAATCTTCCTCAGGGCCATCATGTTACACAGGGGCATGAAAGGTCCCACTCATACAACATATCTGAACCAAATTACACCACACAGGATGTCATGATGCCTAAACAGGGCCGTATGGCTTTAAAAAAGAAGCGAGGTGAAGCGGATAACTGGTCATATGGTAAATCATATTATCAACAAGGTAGATCTTGGAATCAGCACCCTGGACCTCCAGGTCAAAATTATAGGAACACCACTTATTGGAGGTATATGGATACTTACCAAACTTACCAAGGCTATGTTCAGAATCCCAAGGTGGAACCAGGAACTATTTCACAAACTCCAAAACTACAGCCTGTTCTGCCTCCTGGAGCACCACCTGAAAAGAGCAAGCGTGGAAGGAAAAGGTCTTCTTTTACTATGGCTAAATCTATGTCAGCTATGCCTGTGGATTCCCAACTATCGCAGTATACTTACACTTTCCATGTGCCAACCCCGATCTACAAACGGCTTAAACTTCTCCAAAAATCAATGATTCCTGAAGAGAATGCTGTTTGCATTGTTCGCATGCACCCAATGGACGCTCGCCGCTATAGTTTGCTTAAAATTGGTCGAGAGCTGGTAAAGATTCCAAAGCTGGAGGAACGAGATATCAAAAGAATTCAGAAGGAAATTAAAGAGACAGGTTATTATCCTGGAGCGTGTTCACGTTTTGGTTATATGGTTCCATCTGATCAGCCAAGTATATCGACTAAAATTGGTTTATTGCCAGGTTTGTTGAATGAGCCAAAACCAGTTTCTTCTTATGAACCTGGTATTAAGTATGTTACAGTGGATAGGAAATTGCTTCCTATGAGTGCTAAAGGAATGGGTAAAAATGCTCCATCGGGATTTCAATTAGAATATGAACGAATGTTATCCCAGAATCCTCGGAACCGTGCAAGGTCTAACGTCAAGATTAAATTGACTAAAGCAAAAGAAAAACGTCGGCGAAGGAAAGTACGTGTGACTAACAGGAGGAAGGGCTCTTGTGATTTGCTGTCCGACTCTTCGTTATACACAGACTGCTCCCTTGTTTCTCAGTTACCTTACAACAAGAATTTACCCAGCACCACTCCTCATAACCAGTATTTACTCCCATCCTCTGCATCAGAAATAACAAGTCATAGCAAGACTCCTGTGTTAATAGAAACTCTGCATTCGCCGCCTATAGCCAATATCCAGTCTTCCAATGCAACTGAAAACACGTTACCGCCTGTGAAAACCACGCATGTTAGGCGTTCGACTCGCCCGTTTCCCAAACACAATGTTGTGCCACCCCTCCCAGGAGCAAGACCTCGCATCATCACTGACAACAAGTACCGTAGTAGTAACAATAATAATTTTAATACACAAAATAGCCAGCTCCCTACCTCACATGCAACAAATATCACTCCTCCAGTAAAACTGTGTCCAGGTCAATGCCCTGAGCAACCCACTAATCTGACTATGAGTCTCCCTCAACAAACTGCTGATACTACTTTTGACGCTCACCCCAAAATTGATAACATAACAGAACTTGAAGTCAGGCCAAGTTCCTCCAACAATTCTTCACCTAGTCCATTGAGTTCCTGTAAAGATAATCAGTCTCCTTTTCCAACTAACATTGGTTCACCTCATGATCCCCCACCAACATCTGGTTCATCCCTGTGGCAACCCAGTAATACACCAACTGGACAAAGTTTCACTGTTAACTCTTCTATTCAATCCTCCTCAAACAGCCAAGATTCCCAGCAGGTGCGCAAGCGAAAACTGGGTTCTGATAACGGAAGCCAAGATGGTTCAAAACGCACCATGAATTTTTCCACAATGGATTTCACAGATATCTATGATCCTCACTCAGAGGGCTATGATGATGATGATGTTGACGCAGATGACGATGACGATGGTGACGATGACGACGACGACGATGACAGCCATGATAACTTTGATCATAAAGCCTCTTCCGGAAATGTTTGTTGTCTTGTTGTCAACAAAAGAGCACACCAGAGGTCTCTAGTGGTGAAGTTGGAGAAGTTAAAGCTGCCAAGTAAAACGGTGAAGGCCAGTGAATTCCTTGCTACCCGTGATGGTATTCCACATCGTAGTTGTGTTGGTAACAAAATACCTGGCCGTGTTGAGAATATTGGATGGGAAAGAATTAAACTAGCTGATAAAAATAAATATCGTGGTGGAGTACCTCTAATGAGTTATTCAAGTCCAATAAGTGATGATAATGGACGTCTTTCTCTGTTCACTCAGCATTCTGGTAGCATGTTCTATGACCGACCAGCTAGTGACTATTTTCAAGATGAATATTTGGGAGTGGCTATTGCAGGATCTCTTGATGAGTCCAATGACACTGGTTTGCTTATGTCGATTGACGACGATGGCTACTCCCAAATGATAAATACAGATTCTAGTTCAGGGGAAGATGCAACCATAAGCTACGAAGAAGAATTCGAAATAAAGTCCCGAGGCAAGAACAAACGTAAAAGAAACCTCACTCCTAACCAACGTCTAGGTGTTGCTTTCTTGACTACGAGGCATCGCAGAAAACGTGCAGTTGCAATGAACCATGGAAAACTGATGAACAGTTTGTCTTTGTTGCATCAAGCGACATTGGCTAAATTATCAACGCTCTCCACATACACAGATTCTTCTGATGATTTTAAGAAAACCTACAATGATGTTATGTCAAAGTTAGCATTATTTTCTCCTCCTGTTTCTGAAAAAGGTGATACATCTCCGCCCCAGCCACTATCCCCTGAAGAAAATGCACCTCTGCCAGTAGTTGACGGGAATCCTGATGACGTCTCGCTCGATTCGACTGACGGCGTTTTGTCTCAGCCTAACTTCCTGTCTCAAACTTCTCTAGATTCGATCTACGAGACCCCTCTGTCTAGTGTAGAGACACAGCGCTCCTGTGAATCAGCCAAGTCCCCTAGTCTTACATCGTTGGGTGGTTCTGAAACAGAGCCAACCAGTGATATAATAGTACCAGTTGTGAAGCAAGATGAAGCTGCAGAAAACAAGTCTCCGCCCATTCCAACATTGTTGTCTTGGAAAAATGAAACTCCTACCGAGAAATCACCCTATGCTGTAAAAACAGCTGTTGTGAAGCTCATTCCACGTGCAAGATCTGGTAGTAAATCTAAAGTTGATTGCAAACCTGAGAATAATAATAATGATTTGGAAGTTGCTGTTCCTCTTAACTCCACTATTCGAAATTTCTCCATCATTAATTCCAACCAACAAAAAGAATCAAGTGAAATTGAAGGTTTCCCTAATGTACAGTTTCGTATTGAATGCAAGCAAAAGGCATCTGTTGATCAACTAGAAACTTCTCAAGCTCATAGTAAGCTTGTAGTGAGCAATCAGTCATCAAATTGCACTGAAGATGAAATTAGTCGAGCTGAAGAACAAACTAATACTTCACCTGGTCCCTACCAGACTGGCATTTATTCACTTAATTGCCCAGAAGAAACCAGTAGTGACAGATTAAATAGTTATTCCAATTGTGATGCAGCTGATACGGATGTAGGATATCTCATGGATAAAATAGACAACGAAGAAACACAAAATACTCTGATTGAAGAGAGAGAAACAGTATCAGAGGTTTGTCACAAAGACACAACTGAGAAGTCAGAAGTTGAGCTTAAAAATATTGCAAATAAGCTACCAGCTAGTCCTGGAATTGAGTTGGGTGGGAATTTAGAGGAGACAGAGAAATCAACTGAACATCAAGTTTTGCAGACTACACAATTGATCTGTGAATTGAACAAAGAAACGGAAGAAACTACTGCAAAGCAGACAGGTGTTACATGTGACAGTGAAATGGTAGAATCTGCACAACGAAAGGAAACTGTGAAGAAAATATCCGAAACTGCAGATCAGGAAAATGGGGTTTCTAAAGCAGCTTCAGAATCAATTAAGAACACAACTGAGTCTCATTTGCATATTGGATCTCAAAATACCATTTGTGAAGAAGGTCCGCTCAATGATGTTAGTTCGCAAAAAGAGGTGAATGGTGGGCAATGTATCACCACTTCTAAGCAAGGAGAAATCAGTAGATCTGGTGAAGAAGTAGAACAGAGTAAGAAAGCATTAGCAGCTGAAGATGATGTCTTTAACTCCGACATAACAACATTGGATTTATCCGTGAGCCCTAAAACAGGTGTTTTACAATCAAGCAAATCATCTGGAAATTCATCAAAAGAAAAGGAGTCGGCTGACACTAGTGAACCCAACCAGACTAACCAAGCAGCTCCAAAGAAATCTCAAAAAGTTAATGTGGGTAGCAATGAAAGTATAGGCTCTGAGAGACAGGACGATCACTTCAAAAATGCCAGTCCTCAGCCAGTCGCTGGCAAAGAGTCTCTGGTATTAACACCACGCGATCGTCCACCTAGCAAAGACTTAATCTGTCATACAGCAACAAAATATGGTCTCAGTATACCTAAGGTCACTGAACCTTTCTGTGGCAAACCTGAAGACATCACAGAAACACCCAGGTATTACAAACTATTGTTTTGATATCATCTTGATCTTCTTTTAAAACTTTTTATCATTTTTTTTTCTGCCATTTCTGATCAATCAGCATTAGGGTGACTGGTGGAGAATAATTTTGATTGGGATGTGAAAGCAGTTTATTTTATTTTATTTAAAACTTTTTTTTTTTAAACTCCTTTTCTTTCCAAAATTCTCTGACCAAGAAAAGAGCAGAAACACCCTTCTATAGTCCATGCCAGCTATTTTCTTTTAAATTGGTCCCTACACTTGGCACCAACAAACCAAATGTGTATACTCTCTTTTGGGGCTTAACTGACATTGCTCATTGAAAGAAAGTCTGCCAGCTGATTCTAGAAGCTGATTGGATATTAGACAATCCCTCCAGATCCCTTGGAGATATTCACACTTTATTGTCCAACCCATAACACACCACCCTCAGGCATCACAACTTATAATATTGCTACCCTCAGGCATCACAAACAGTTTATGATAATAGGTTTAGTTCAATTTCAAATGATTTAAAAAAAAAAAAAAGAGGAGACCCTTACACACCCATATGAAGCATTAATTATTACTCATACATACATCATACACACATAACATTTTTACTCCATACATACAGATGCATACCTCAAGCAATACAAAGTACAGTTTAGACAATACCTGGCAGACAGTCAGATACTTCTAACACTTTGTATTGTAATCATTGCATATTTTGTAGAAATGGTTCGCTTTTGATTCCCCGTTTGCAAACCATTTCATTTATGTCACCTATGCCTCAGGGAAAGGCATGAATATCACAAATTTCCCTTCCTCTATAAAATGAGGCTCCATGCCAGTGTCAAAGTTATTATTATGATTTCATTTAAAAAAGGATTTTTTTTTTTTGTCATTTTTCTCTGTTAGATCCTTCCAGAGATGTTTTTGTTCACTTTGGAAGTCATCTTGACCCTTACTTAATGGCTAGCTGCTTTCTTTGTCCCTTTGGAGAGGGTTTTGCTGTGTTGTTGTTTGCCCACCAGAAACAATGGATTCAGTTGACTTGTCTGTTTAAGCAGACTGCTGTTGTAGAAAGAAGGATCACCTTTGTAGAAATAGTAGTTTAGGGGTGTGGCACATGTCCTCCAGTCAGCTCAAAGTTGGTCGATAATGTACACTTTTGGGATATCTAGTATCTTTTTGCCTGCAAATATTGTGTGTGTGTGTATGCATGTATGTATCCCTCTGTCTATCCATCTATGTGTATATATATATATATATCATCTATATATATATATGTATGTGTGTAGGAGAAATTACGATAAACACAAGTTTATATCATTTGTTCCCCTGTACATTTTACACTTGTGGTTGTTTGGAACCCCTGCATTTGATGTTCCAGTTGCAGTTGAATGCTCAATCACAACAGCTCATCGAGGGAACACTTTATTGCATCATGTTTCAGAGAGCTAAAGTCACGCGTGCGCGTTTGTGTATGTGCATATATATATTATATATATGTATATATAAAATGTCTGATATTTGGCACAATTTAGGTAGCTATCTTATGTATGTATATATAATATGTATATAATCTGGCCATACCCTGACTGTGAGTGGTGAAGAATATATATATATATATAGTATTTTGAAGACTCAGTTGTTTCATAGGTATGTGGTTGTGTTCCTGTTTTTCTTTCTCTGTAAAAGACAGATACTTTGTTATAAAAACAAGCCTTTGCTATAAGGGTCAAGTTGAAAATTTCTCTCTCTCTCTCTCTCTCTCTCTTCGCGTACTACATTCTAGATGATTATGGGATTAGTTGTGACTCAATCGAATGGATTATTTTTCATGGATATCTCTCTTAGCTTGTTTGTTATGTATGTGCGAGTATTTTTTTGGTTTGCTTGATGTGAACATGCCTCATTCTGTCAAAGTATTTCTCTCCATCTCTCACAATCTTTTTAATTTTAAAAAAAAACATTTTTTTTTTCTTCCTATCGCTATCTTCATTATTCTTCTGCCTCATTGAAATGGCCAAAGTGTTCTGTGAAACTAGGAAAAAAAATAAAAAGCCAAAAAGAAAAAAAAAACAACAAAAAAACAAACAAACAAACAAAAATATGGAAAGAAATAAAGCGAGAAAAACAAAAAAAAAGATATGAAACAAACAAACAAACAAACAAACAAATAATTCCTCATCACAAAGACGAAAAGAAAATGAATTGAAAGAACAAAATAAAACAAAGAAACCAAGCAACATTGAAACTTCCAAACTGTATCCATTGTTTTTCATCCGATAGATTGGCCTATTTATTTGTTTACCAGTCACTCTCCTTGACTCAAATTTCAAAAACTAAACCCTCAGCCCTGAAACCTTTTTTTTTTTTTTTTTTTTTTTTTCCCCCTCCCCCCATTTCTGTTGAAAATTTGTCTGTCATTATGTACCTGTCTTGTCAATCTCTCTTTGGTCATTAAACTTGTTTTTCCCCCCTCCCCTCCTCCTCCACCACTCGTCTACCTATTTGGACAAATTATTAACTGGTCTGTTCCTTCTTGCCCCATCCCACACTCTGCTCCCCCACTCCCCTTACATCACAGATAATCAGGCTGCACAACTATTCGATATATCAATACATTAAGCTTTTTTTTTTTCTTCCCCTATTGACAAGAGGATAAAAAAAAATGAAAACCCAACTAAACAAATAAAGAGACATTTCAAAAAACAAAATTCAAACAAGAACCCTTTCTGTGAAGCCCATAGCGCCATGGATTGTCTTCATCAATATGGTATAACATATATATATATATATATGAATTTATGAATATATGAATATATATATAGTTTCTTCCTTCCCATTCTCATCATTATCACTACTACAATAGAGCTCTTCCCCCCATCTAATCTTTCTTTCTGTGTCACTATACCTCTCTGCATTACCCATTCCTAACAATGCACAACATTTTTATACACACACACACACACACACACACACATATACAAGGCTTAAACATAGATACATACACATGCATGCGCACACGCACGCACACACACACACAAGTGTTGTGAAGAGAGATAAGGTGTGTGTGTGTGTGTGTGTGTGTTAAAGGAACACCCAACCCCCAACAAGAACCATATTTCATGTGTCAATGCATTGTGAAAGTTGGACTATAAACATCTGTATTTGAAGATGTCAGAGTTTTTTCTCTCTCTCCCCCTTTCCCCTCCTCCCCCTTACCCCCTCGATCTTGAAACACTTTACAAAAGCATTGAAGGAGAAAGAAAAAAAAAGTCATAATTAAAACGTTTAAATAAAAACCAAACATCATCTTATTTTTTGTGCGTATGTTATTATGTCAGAGTGCATGTGTGTGTATGTGCACACATATATATATACGTATATATATTCACATGCACGCATATGTGTGCATATTTTGTGTGTGTCTATTTGCAATTGTGTAGTTGTAGTCCATTGATTGTTAACATACCTCTTTACACATTTCAGATTCGTGGATTTTTCATCTAATGTTGATATAAGATTTTAAAGTGTGTGTGTGTATGTATGTTAGTACATGTGTGTTTTTACTTCTGTGGTCATTTATTGTTTCGTTTGGGACTTGTCTCCTTTCTATAACTTCTACCCCATAAGAAAATGTTTTGCTTTTTCTTTATCCCCCCTGTACTTTCTCAGCACTAGACATTTTACTGGCAACACGTTTAGACACGACTCGTCCTTAGTGGAGCAGACCTGTGACCAGTCCAGCATTCCAGTTGTGACTTTCACATCTTTTTAGACGTATCTAGGACTACATCACCTGATATATCCTTTCCTTGTTTTATTAACGTAATAAGGATGACTTTGAGGGAGGTTTGACTGCTATGTTAGACAATTTCAGGACAACTGTGTTGAGGCTCCCTCATTGCTTTTAGATTTATCAGGTAAGGAAACTTGGTCACTTATGGTGTGAAATGGTTCCCTTTCTGTAAAGTGAAGCTTAGCAACCAGTAGTTGTACATCAATTTATCTTCTTCTAAAGAGTATTGGAGCCAAAGAAGTCACCTTGCTAAAAATAAGCAGTAAGTTCTCATAAATCATAGCCTGCCATCTTTAATATAAAAATAACACATTTGATTAGTCATTTATACTCTTAAAAAGATGATGTGACAGTTACAATTAGCATGTTATTGATCATAGACCTGTTTGTTCCAAATTGACCGGGGGTTAAAGAACACCAAAATACTTTATCCTTTGCATTGTAATGATAATCTTAAAAAATATAGTTGGTTATGTTTAAAGGAGAAATTCCATAAGCTGTCCTGTGCTGCACCACATACCAAACTCTCTCATATCCACCTTGTCTGCCTCTGGACCACAAAGGTTTCTTTGGTTTTAATTTTTGGGGTGGTTTCTGAAGAAAGCTAGTTTCATGGCAGTAAGTTCCCAGCTCAAGCTTAAGCCTTCTCTTTTACTGGGTGTGGGAACCAACTGAGATTCTCATTTAAAGGATAATAACCAAAGAGAGAACAACCAATACTGAGAGGGAGAATTGATGTTAGTACTTGAATACTTTTAGTTTATCGACCTTAGAAAGATGAAAGGCACAGAGTGACCTTGGCCGTAATTGAACTCAGATCACAGACCCAGAACCAGTGTCACGTGGTATTTGTCCAGTGTTCTTATGATTCTGCTAGTTCACCAGGCAAGCTCTTGGCAGAAGCATCATCTTCACCATCAAAATTTCTATGTTTGGGTTTTCCATGCTGGCATGTGTTGGACGAATCTCATTGAGGTAGTATTTTATGATCAAATATCCTTCCTGGTGCCAACTTTTGTTTTCAGGTAAGGTGCTTTTTATTTCACATCTTTGCAATGCTGATGAAGGGATTAAAATCTCTGTTAGTTGAAAAACCGGTAAGGGTTAGCTAACAGAAAGGGAATCCAGATTGTAAACAATATTTCAATATGTGTTCACTGTTCCCCGTAAAATGCATCCAGTCGAACACTGGAGAGGGCATCCAGCTGTAAAAATCCAAACCAAAACTGACCTTACCTGTGCTGGTCCCACATAAAAAGCACTTGGTCCACTGTTGAGTGGTTGATGTTAGGAAGATCATCCAGCCGTAAATACCCTGCCAAAACAGACGCAGTAGCCTGGGGTAGTCTTCCACCTGGTTAGCTCTTGTCAGACTGTCCAACCCATGCCTGCATGGAAGGCAGACGTTAAACAGTTATGATGATGATGATGATTCAGCTAACCCATGCTAGTAAGGGAAACTCAATGTCAGCCAAGTGAGTATGTCTGTAGTGGAACTGTTCAGTTATACAAAATAGTGTTTGTGTCTCACCCAAAGAAAAAGTCTGGCAAATCATCAGCAGTTGTGGAATCATAGAATTCTAGGTACACAAATGCCTAAGAAAAAAAAAAAATGGCTAGTCAGGGTTGGCCTCAGAAAGAATAACTAACACACCACCACCATGTGCTTTGGCCTGGATTACATCAAAATGCTTTCGGTGAATTTCATCTCAATGAACAATCGAAGTAGTGTTCAGTTGGCATTATCATCATCACTTTTACTGTCTACCTTTTATGCTTGCATGGGTGAGATGAGTCTTTTTAAGGCAGATTTTCCACTGGCTAGTTGCTCTTCTTGATGTGCAAATAGTTGTGATAATAACCCCACATGCTTTCATGAATGTCTATTAACAAAGGACACTGTTAACATCAGTGGTTCTCAACTGGGGTCCATATGGCCCCTGAGGGTCTGTATAAGATTTCTGGGGATCCACACAATAAAATAGTAAATTGGAGATCCACAATAGTACTTTAAGGGCCCCCCGCAAAAATGTTACTTTTGATGTATGTATTGCAAGAAAACAGCTAGATTTCTTTGTGTAACGTTTTACATAGTACCATCTGAGCAGGATCACTGCCAGAGCAGCGGTCTGGTTTCCATGCCGGTGGCACATAAAAAGCACCATTTGAGCGTGATCGTTACCAGCGTCGCCTTACTGGCACTTGTGCCGGTGGCATGTGAACAAAACATTCGAGCGAGGTCATTGCCAGTGCCGCTGGACTGGCTCTTGTGCAGATGTCACATAAAAAACACCTTTTTGAGTGTGGCCGTTGTCAGTACCGCCTGACTGGCACGTAAAAGCATCCACTACACTCTCGGAGTGGTTGGCATTAGGAAGGTCATCCAGCTGTAGAAACTCTGCCAGATCAGATTGGAGTCTGGTGCAGCCATCTGGTTCGCCAGTCCTCAGTCAAATCGTCCAACCCATGCTAGCATGGAAAGCAGATGTTAAACAATAATGATGATGATGATGAACCTACACAAGTGAATGTGTCAAAAACAAAATAGGAATTTTGAAAGAAGTTATGTATAAAACTAGTTTTTAAACATAGAATGGCTCTGGGGGTCCACCAGAATAAAATAGTAATCAAGGGATCCACTGATGAAAAATGGTTGAGAACCTCTAGCTTATGTGAATGCAGGTGGTTTAGTGGTCAGGGTACTTGGCTTGCAATTGTAAGGTCATGAGTTCGATTCCTGGCAGCATGTTGGTGCTTGAGCAAGACACTTCATTTCACTTTTCTCCAATCCACTCAGCTGGCAAAAAATGGTTGTATCTGTATTTCAAAGAGCCAGCCTTGTCACATTCTATTTATCACTGAGTCTCCCCGAGAACTACATTAATGATACACATGTCTGTGGAGTGCTCAGCCACTTGCATGTTAATTTCATGAGCAGGCTGTTCTGTTGGTTAAATCAACCGGAACCTTTGTTGTCGTAGCCAACAAAGTACCAGGATCATACTTCTCAACACTACCTAAACTCACCATCCTCTTAGTTTTGGGGTTTCTTTACCCCAGCAAGTTACTAGATGACCTCACTAGTGTTAATGCCATAAAAAGATGCAGCATCCAGTAGACTCTGTGAAATAGCTGGCATTGGGAAGGGCATCTAGCCATAGAAACCATACCAAAACTGAGATATTAAAGCAAGTTGTGGGACTCTGAGCTGTTAGATCCTGTTGAACTGTACAACCTGTATTTGTATGGAGAGAACATGTAAAATGACGATATCTTTTGAACTGGTGCATTTGATTTATTACATGGTGCCATTTTTAGGAAAATGAATATTATCTCATGTCTTAATTGATACGTGTGTGTGTTTATTTCACACACAGACACCTATATGGCTATAGACACAAGCAAGGCTTTGTGGCAAGCAGTTTGCTTCCCATTTGGATGGTTCCAAGTTCAGCCCCGCTGTGTGGCACCTTGGGCAGGTGTCTTCTACTATAGCTTCAGGCCAACCAAAGTCTTGTGAATAGATTTGGTAGACAGATACTGAAAGAATGCTATTTGTGTATATTTTTATTTGCTTCAGTCATTTCACTGTGGCCATGCTGGAGCACCAGCTTTAGTCGAACAAATCAACCCCAGGACTTTGTAAGCCTAGTATTTATTCTATCAGTCTCTTGTTGAACCGCTAAGTTATGGGGACAAACGCAGACGCACAAACATATACACATACATACGTTTCTATATATATATAACAGGCTTCTTTTAGTTTCCGTCTACCAAATCCACTCACTAGGCTTTGGTGTTCCCGAGGCTATAGTAGAAGACACTTGCACAAAGTGCCACGCAGTGGGATTGAACCTGGAATCATGTGGTTCCAAGCTACTTACCACACTGCCACTCCTGTTGTAGGTGAGTGTGTGTATGGTTGTCACTGTTATACTAGCAGTGTCATTCATTTCCAATATTCTGTGAGAGCATATCTGGCCATGGGGAAACATTGCCTTGTTTGGAAACAGATGAGAGATAGCAACAGAAAGGGCAACTAGCAGTGGGAAATCTGCCTCAGTAAACTCCACCTGACCCATGAAAGCATGGAAAAACAGATGTTAAAACGATGGTGATATATATGAATCTATTTAAAATTATGAAAACCAGAATAAGGTTTTTATCACTGGCATGGCTGTGTGGTAAGAAGATTGCTTCCCAGCTACATTATTCCAGGTTCAGGTTCACTACATGACACTTTGGACAGGTGTCTTCTACTATAGCCCTGGGCTGACCAAAGTCTTTTGAGTGGATTTGGTAGATGGAAACTGAAAGAAGCCCGTCCTCTATCACTGCATCACAACTGGTGTTGGTTTGTTTATATCACTAACTTGCCAGTTAGACATAAGAGAAAGACAAAATAATTACTAGAGTCAATTCATTTGACTAAAAAGCCTTCAAAGTGGTGCTCCAGCATGGCCACCATGCAATGATTGAAGTGAATAAAAGTATAATAAATATCATCTGAATGTTGGACTTCTGAATCGTCCTGTATTTTGACATATGTGTCATTTATATCTGGTTGAATTTCAACTTTCACAAGTGACACACACGCAACAACGTAGATAAAAAAAGATAAATGGAATGAAATAAAATAAACATTAATACCAAAACTCATGCTTGGCAATTTGGTTTATTGCATTTAATTTTCTGCTGTTTGTAATTCCAGCATCTGTCAACACACTGTCAAGGCTACAGCAACAAAATTATCTGCTGAAATTTATATATACATATATATATATTGCTTATCAAGCCAATGCAGATTTTTCCCATTTCATATCTAGATTTTAAGCTGCATTTCGGCCCTGATCAAGCAGCCGCATGATCAAAGGCATTCCAAGCATGACTATCCTGGCAGTTTTCCCAGGCACATCTCACTCAGGCCTTCATTTATTTATTTTTTTTTGATGATGGTGGAATTTGAGGCAGATTTAGCTGCAAGTTATTTGTAGACTATCTTCTTATTTATCACTTGTTTCGGTCATTGGTCTGTAGCCATACTGGAGCACAGCCTTGAAGGTTTTTTTAGTTAGACATAAATTCCAGTACTTATTCTGTAGTTTCTTTTGTTGAACTGCTAAGTGATGGGAGAACAACCACAAAGATATGCACACTTTGCATGCGTGTATAATGATATCTTTCTTTTACTTCTTTTCTGTCATTAGACTACGGCCATGCTTGAACACCACCTTGAAGAGTTTTTAGTCCAACGAATTCATCATCATCGTTTAACGTCCGCTTTCCATGTTAGCATGGGCTGGATGATTTGACTGAGGACTGGTGAACCAGAAGGTTGCACCAGGCTCTGATCTGGCAGAGTTTCTACAGCTGGATGCCCTTCCTAACACCAACTACTCCGAGAGTGTAGTGGGTGCTTTTTATGTGCCACCAGCACAAGGGCCAGTCACATGGTACTGGCAACAGCCACGCTCAAAAAGGTGTTTTTTTACGTTCCACCTGCACGGTTGCCAGTCCAGCGGCACTGGCAACAACCTCACTCGAATGTTTTTTCACGTGCCAGTAAGGCAAAGCTGGACCCCAGATATTTTTTTCTTTTTAAGCCTTACTCTATTTGTCTCTTTTGCCAAACTGCTAGGTTACAGGGACATAAACAAACAAACAGCAGTTGTCAAGCAGTGGTGGTGGACAAACAAAGACACAAATAAATAGATGTGTGTGACAGGCTTCTTTCAGTTTCCATTTACCAAATCCACCCATAAAGCTTTTGTTGACCTGAGGCTATAGAAGAAGACACTTGCCCATGGGGCCACACAGTGGGATAGAAATACCTTATTTGAAAAACAGGTAAGATTTGGCAGCAAGTAGGGTATCTAGGTTTAGAATAGTGCTTTAATAAGTCTCATCCAAATCATGTTAGCATGGCAAATACTGGTTTAGAAGCAATGATAATGATGAAGGTACTTTAACTATTCATACATTTGTCTGTAGATTTATTCTGCTACTTACCCATCTCCAATTATGACAGAGACAAATTGTTACGAATTAATTTTTTTGAGTCTTCTTAACTCTTTAACATTCAGATTACTGTGTCAAATATAATGCTTATTCATATTGCTTTGAAATGATCAGGTATTATATTATAGCTTTGGGATTTCAATGATATGATTGTTTACTTTTAAAATAACATTGTAGAGTAGGTGTGAGAGTCTTGATCTGGCTGGTTTCAACATAAAACTGGTAGAATATTTGGGCCAGATAACTGACACTCTGTCAACTATGACAATGATGGTTCCAGTTGACCCAATCAACAGAACAGCCTGTTCGTTAAATTAACACAAAAATGGCTGAGCACTTAACAGACACTCATACCCTTGACATAGTTTTCAGGGAGATTAAACATGACACAGAATGTGACAAGGCCAGCTCTTTGAATAGCAGTATTGTTTGTATTCCGGTATTATATTCTAAATTCAAATTTTGCCAGAGTCAACTTAGGGTCTATAAAATGAGTACGAGTTGAGCACCGGGGTCAATGTAATCAATCTAGCCCCTTCCCCAAAATTGCTGACTTTGTTCCAAAATTTCAGCCCATTATTATTATTATGGATTGACTGAATCATCAGTGCCGCAGACAGCATGATTTGCAGTGTTCTGTTTATTCGAGCTCTTTTATATTCTTAATTCAAATCCTACCAATGTTAACTTGGCATTTCACTCTTCTGGGGTTCATGAAGTAAAGTACCAGTTAAGCACTAAATTGATTTCAACTACTAACACTTCCCCCAAATTTCTGGCCTTGGGCCTATGTCAAAAACATTAGTATCGTTCTTCATTGACATTTAATGTCTCTTTATGCTGGCATGGCTTTGATGGATTTGCTGTACAACAAACATATCACTCATTCATTTTACATCCATTTCTTCCATGCTAGAATGAGTTAGACACACGCTTAAGAAAGAAAGATGACAAAGGAAAAATACTATTATGAACTTCATTAGCTTACAGCTGTCTTTGCTGTAAGTTGCAGTGATCTCATGGAAACAGCTGTAAGCTAATGAAGTTTATTCCTTTGTCATCTCTCTTTGCTTTTACCGCTCTATACTTTTCTAACACTTTGTTCTGAAACACACATATATTGAGTTCTACATTAGATTATTAGCCTTGCAATGCCTAAATGATATATATATATATATATATATAGGGTGTGGGTCTCATGATCATAAGATAGTGGTTTTGATTCCTGACCTAGGTGACGTGATGTGTTCCTGCACAAAACATTTCATTTCATGTTGCTCTAGTCCACTCAGCTGGTGAAAATGAGTAAGCTGGCATCCTGTCCAAGAATTGGGAGGAATGTATACACCACAGAAACCAAGAAACCAGCTATATGAGTCTATACGATTCCAGAAGGATATATATATATATATACAGAGAGAGAGGCAATTATGTACATAAAACAAAAGTATGTATACATGCAAAAGGTGGAAACTTTCAGGTGATGAATTTTTATATATAAATATATAGATAAGTCCAACTTACACAGAGTAGAAGTAACATCCCTTTAATTCTGTCATTTGTATTCTGTGTAAGTTGGACCAATTAATATAAAAATCTATATATTTATACTTAAAAATTCATCTCTTGAAAGTTTCCATCATTTGCTTTCTCTCGTTCTGCATGTATACATATTTTGTATTTAATGTTTAATATATTTAATGCATCTAATTTGTTTATCCACGTAATTGCCTCTACACCTGCTCGACATGATCCCCTGTCGAGACATCAGAGTCTAAGTTTGAATCTTTTGAACACTACTGTCTTCTATACAGAGAATCTCTGGATCTCATCTGTGAACTATATATATATATATATATATATATATATATATATATATAGCTGAAGGATTAAAATTAATCAAAGGACATAGTAAGTATGTCTACCTGCTGGAAATAACAGTCAAAACTCTTATTTAAATCGCCTATATTATTGATTCTGTTATTATCATTTTTAAATTGTTACACTAGATAATAACAGAGTCAATGTCTTCGCAAATTATTATTTTCGTGAATCATTTTTTTCTCATGAATTATTTGCTCCATATATATATATATATATATATATATATATCATCATAATCATCATCGTTTAACGTCCGCTTTCCATGCTAGCATGGGTTGGACGATTTGACTGAGGGCTGGTGAAACCAGATGGCTACACCAGGCTCCAATCTGATTTGGCAGAGTTTCTACAGCTGGATGCCCTTCCTAACGCCAACCACTCCGAGAGTGTAGTGGGTGCTTTTACGTGCCACTGGGACGAAGGCCAGTCAGGAGGTACTGGCAACGGCCATGCTCGAAATGATGTATTTTACATGCCATCTGCACAGGAACCAGTCCAGCGGTACTGGCAATGAACTCGCTCGAATGTCTTTTCACGCTCAAATGGTGCTATTTACGTGCCACCAGCACGAAAGCCAGACAGTTGGTGCTCTGGCAACGATCACGCTCAGACGGTGCTCTTAGTGATTTACTGGTACTGGTGCCATCATGATTTCGCTTTCGCTTGCTCCAACAGGCCTTCGCAAGCCAAGTTTAGTGTTCAATGAAGACGTTGTCATGGGTGCCAGTCTACAAATTTAGTTCGATTTTGATTTCACTTGCCTCAACAGATATGATTAGGGCATTGTTTTACAGCCAGATTCTCTTCCTGTTGCGAGTCTCTTATTTCCACATGTGTTCAAATCTACAAAGTAACAACAGCACTACTTGTAGTGTTGAGTGACTTTCATTGAGCACAAATGTATACAAACTATTGTATGTACACACACACACACATGACAAGTGTCTTTCAGTTTCCATCTACCCAATTCACTCATAAAGCTTTGGTTGCCCTGGGTACTGCTCAGTGAGACTGATACCATTATCAGAATTTTTATTATCTCATTCTTAAGTGGAGGCGCATAGCTTAGTGATTAAGGTATTGGTCTCAGGATTGTAAGATTATGGTTTCGATTCTTCAGCTGGGTGACGTGTTGTGTTCTAAAGCAAATCACTCCATATCACATTGCTCCAGTCCCAGCAAAAGTGAATAATCCTGCGGCGAACTGGCATCCCATCCAGTTGGAAATAAATACACCACACAAAGCAGGAAACTGCACCTATGAGTCTATGTGATTCTGGAAGAATCTTTGTCCTTTATTCTATCCATTCTTTAGTAGCGTTACATGCTGAGATTTAACTTAATCCCTTGTCATGTCCTTGTACTATCTCAGTCTGGTGAGGAGGTTCTCAACCATTTTTTATCTTTGAACCCCTTTGATTTCTATTTTATTCTGGTGGACCTCCTTAGCCATTCACTGTTTGAAAACTAGTTTTGTAGAAACATCTTTCAAAATTCCTATTTGCTATTCACACATTAACTTGTGTAGGCTGAACTAAGTAAAATGTTAGAAAAAGAAACCTCGCTGTTTCTTTTAATACCAATATATACATCTGAAGCAAAAATTTTTCAGGGCCCTTAAAATATTATTGCAGATCCCTAATTTACTATTCCAATCTGGAAATTTAGTGAAGGTAAACTGCAGAAACTCATTATATATGTACATAATATACTAATTTTCATTGTATATCAGTGATAGATATAAACATAGCAAGAAATCTCCAAAAGAAACGGTCTTTTATGAACAATATTCCAAGCATGGTTATGTGGTTAAGAAGTTTACTTAACAGCTATGTGATTTAGAGTTCTTTCCCACTGCATGGCACCTTGAACTCCTTGTTGACAAAAGCCGTGGAAATGGATTTCAAATAGAAATTGAAAGAAGCTTTTCATATATATTTGTGTGTGTATATTTGCTTACATTCTGGGCTTCTCTGAAAATAGCTGAACTACAAGTGGTGACTTCAATTTCCTCTGTCAACAAGTCATTCATTGACTTTATGCTTTCTGAAATGTGTGGAGTAAAAAGATTCCTTACTTGAAAACAAATTAAGGTTAGCATTCAGCACTGTAAAACAATGCTTCAATAATATATTTATCTGACATGCTTTGGTGGAGAAATGAGCATAAAAAATGAACAAACATCAAGTTATAGTCATTCTTTTCCCCTGTTGCTGTAAGAAATATGATTGTCTAGTTGAGCTAGTTTTGTTTCTGAGGAGACTAGCAGTACATTATACTAATTACTTTTATCCAAGAACACAAACCAGAGAGCATCTTCAAGGTGTGCTTGACCTGCTAAAAATCATATCCAATTCCACGTTATAAGAAAGAAAAAAAGACTGAGAAAAATGTGATTTAAAAACTGGTTCCCACAGATTTTTAAAGACTTAAAATTAGAAAATCCCATATTTATGCTTTTTATGCCAACCTGTCTAAGACTACCCTTGGTTCTATGATAAAGAAAAAAAAAACTTCTTGACTTGTAAAGTGATCAAAAGTTTAAACCATTGAAATTCCATGTTAACTAATGTTACAAATACCAGTTTAATAATTAGTTATTCTAAATTCTTCAAGATTTTCGAAATTACTTGAAACAAAAACAGTGATTTCACCAGAAATATAGTAATAAAATAGTTAATACTTGAGCAGGATGAAAAATAAGTTTTTCCATAATTTACATGAGGTAAATAATAATAATAAACTTTTTTTCATATTTAGCTTAAAACATACAGTCTTGGTAATACAAACAGGAAAATAGACCTCAAAACACACAAGTATGTATATGTATATATAAACATATGCAGAGTGGTTGGTGTTAGGAGGAACATCCAGCTGTAAAAACTCTGCCAAAACACAGTTGCTTGGGGGTAGTCTTCTATCTGGCTGGCTCCTGCCAAGCCGTCCAACACATGCCTGCAGGGAAAGCAGATGTTAAACGATGATGATATATATATATATATATATATATATATCAGCATCGCCTTACTGGCACTTGTGCCGGTGGCACGTGAAAAAGCATTCGAGCGAGGTCGTTGCCAGTGCCGCTGGACTGGCTCCTGTGCAGGTGGCACGTAAAATACACCATTTTGAGCATGGCTGTTGCCAGTACTGCCCGACTGGCCTTTGTGCCGGTGGCACGTAAAGGCACCCAATACACTCTCAGAGAGGTTGGTGTTAGGAAGGGCATCCAGCTGTAGAAACTCTGCCAAATCAGATTGGAGCCTTGCCAGTCTTCAGTCAATTCTTCCAACCCATGCTAGCATGGAAGGCAGACGTTAAATGATGTTCATGATATATGTGTGTGCCATGTGAGAAGCACCCAATAAAGTGGTTGGCATTAGAAAACACAACCAGCTATAGAAACTAATCTGAAAGACAGTGGAACCCGGTACAGTATCTGGCCTTACTAGTTCCTGTCAAGCCATCCAACCCATGCCAGCATGGAAAATAGACATTAAGTGTTGATGATGATGATGCATATTTATTCACCTGTATTGGGAACACCTTGAAAAAAAGTTGTATAAGAATGTCAGTCTTTGGATAGGAATTGGTATTATAATTGATTTAACATGAATTAATTAGATGCACAGAACCATCTGAGGACCCTGAGACACACGTATTGGAATTTTATATGTTGGAAAATTTTAATTGAAGTTGTATAACTCTCCAGTCTTTATTATGTCTTTCTAATATACTCTGGAATTTTACACAAAATCTTTCTAAGCTAACTCTGGATTTCCCAATGAAAAAGAGTACAATTGTAATTGTTTATTCCACACAATTCCCAATTAGTATCGTCGTTATGAATATTTAATGTCTTTTTTTTCTATGATGGTATGGATTGGTTGGACAGCTAGACAGGCACTGGCAAGGCTAGTTGTTGCACCAGGTTCCATAGTCTGTTTTTGGCTTGGTTTCTACAGTTGGATGCCCTTCCTGACACCAACGACTTTACAGACTGTACTGATTGCTTTTTACGTGGAACCAGTGCTTTTTTACATGGCACCTTGGTTTAAGGATCTCAATTGTGTTGGGGTACGGCAATGCACCACATATCACAAAATCTTCTGTCAACTCCATAAAGCTTAGCATTTTGAGATCAGCCTTCACTACTTCATCCCATGTCTTCCTGGGTCTCCCTTTTCTGTAACTTCCCTCCTCAATATGGTTAGCAAAGTCTAGATTTAAAATCCTTATTCCTTTGTGCTAAATATTATTTTATCTAATCAGCAGGAATTAGAAAGTAACTCAAGGGCTGAGAGTTTTGTATATTAGGACTTATCAAATCTGGTTTCAAATCTGCTGATTAAATTAAAAAACAACTTAAAACATTAAAAAAAAAAAACTTTTCATGTGAAGTGTCACAAAGTCAAAATCATTACTCTTACTTGATTCAGTCATTTGACTACGGCCATGCTGGAGCACCGCCTTTAGTTGAGCAAATCAACCCCAGGACTTATTCTTTGGAAGCCTAGTACTTATTCTATCGGTCTCTTTTGCCGAACCACTAGGTTACGGGGACGTAAACACACCAGCATCGGTTGTCAAGCGATGTGGGGGCACAAACGCAGACACAAACATACACACACATACATATACATATATACGACGGGCTTCTTTCAGTTTCTGTCTACCAAATCCACTCACAAGGCTTTGGTCAGCCCGAGGCTATAGTAGAAGACGCTTGCCCAAGGTGCCACGCAGTGGGAATGAACCCAGAACCATGTGGTTGGTAAGCAAGCTACTTAACACACAGCCACTCCTGCGCCTATTGAGAACTATTTTTGTCGACTTTTTTTTGACAAAAGATAGGATGGCCATGGTCGAAATATTTTTCGTCATTGGTCTCCTCAGTTAGGATTGAACCAGGGTGAAACGACAATCAGCAAATAAAGAAGTGAGGTATTTTACAAAATCCCTCTAAACTTTTCTTCGTTTTCAAAATCATTTGAAATGCATGATGTTGGGTATTTCATTAGGAATATGATCGTTAATGAGTTAAGTATTAACATGGGTGCACAGGTATGTGTGTATTATGCTAGGTGCAGGTATGGTCGTTAAAAAGTTTGTTTTGCAACTACGTAGTTTAAGGTTCAGTCCTACCACACAGTATCTTTAGTAAGTTTCTTCTACTATGGTCCCAGGCAGATGACTGTCATGCAAGGGAATTTGGTAAATGGAAACTAGTGGCAGCCTTCGTAAGTGTGTGTGCATGCACAGAAGTATATGTCGGTGTTTTATTTTTTTCCATGCCCATCACTGCTTGAGCAAACTGGTACTGATGTTGACATTATGACCACTCTACTCTGTCAAAGACCTGTCGACTAAAGATATCTTTTATTTGAAAAATGGTAAGAGTTGGTGGCAGGAAGAGCATCCAGCTGTGAAATCTTGTCTCAAAAGTCACCATCCAAATCTTTGTTAGCATGAGGGAAAAAAAAATCAATGTTAGATGAATGTACACACACATATGCATAGATTCAACTAGTTGTAGCAAAACTGTCCCTGCTGAAATTCATCACATCATGATCCTATGTGCCACACCCATCAACAACCCCTTATCGTCTTGCATTTGCAAGATTTTCCAGCTTATAATCTACGTGGCATGACTCGATATCAGATGCAGATGCGACTCATTTTCAGCTGAGTAGACTGAATGAAGGAAGGGGAAAAATGTTGTCTAGTACAGGAATTGAACCCTCAATTTTACAATGTAGAATCCAACAGCTGAACCACCAGGCCAAGTACCTCCACATCATTAGGTTTTATTTAACCCCAATGTTTTGTTTTCTTATATTTTCAAACTAAAAAAAATAAGTAAATTTTAGATTAATAATTTATTTCTTCAAAATAACTTGTTTAACCCTTTAGCTTTCAGATTCCTCTGTCAAATATAATGCTTATTTATTCACATTGTTTAGAATTAATCGTACATTATCTTGTAGCTATGAGAAACTGTTAATTTTTAGAATGTTATTGTAGGGTTGATGTGAGAGGCCAGATCTGACCAGTTTGAATATAAAACAGAATATTTTGGCCAGATACGAGTAGTTTAAATGTTAAAGGGTTAAACATTTACATATTTTCTTTGAAGCATATTTTACTCTACTCCTGTTTTTGATTATTACATATATATGTGTGTATATATATATATATTCACATACACAGACATCTCAGACAGAATAAGTTTTGAAAGATTTATTTCTAGAAGCAAAATAATGTAATTTGAGGCATTTAAATACTTCATCTAGTATTTAGTAGACATGCCTTGTGCAGTTTTTAGTGGTTTTAGCTCACTTGAGCATTGTACTAATGAGTGGCATTTGTACAGATGAAACAATATAATGAGAGGTGTCTACTTACTTTTAAGATGTCTATGTGTGTGCATACTATATATATATATATATATATACATGTCTTTGTATATGTTTGTGTTTTGTTATATAAGGAGTGCAGCAGCCAAAACCAAATCATTCTCAGTTATCTGTATGTATTCCTAAATTGGACTACATATCACTTTTTTTTGTGTGTGTGTGTTTAAGGTTGGAGGGAGCACTTAATCCTTCCTTGCTTTTCAACTAGTAGCCTTTTCATATTGAACTTCACTTTGGTATGGGGGTGGGGTATAATACAAGAGATGTTAGAATAAATCTCTGGTCCAAATTCTATTATGGACCCTAGCTGTGATACTCTTGGGAGAACTCAAACTTAGGCTAGCAGAACGTTTTTTTTCTTCCAACCATATTGTATCTAAGATTACATGATCTAATGCCACTTACTGTTTTGTAAGACATGATGGTTTGATGTCAGAAGCTTTAGCTGATTGAGCAACTAAATAGAAGCTCCCCTTGTTGGCTTGTTTACAACGGTTTGGACACTTGATTTTGTAGTACAGAGATAAATGGCTTCTTTCTGAAATTGCCAACATCTGATCATTTCTCACATTTGCCAGTAGCCCACATGTATTATATCGTAGACGTAAAAATATCCCTACTTGTCCCTCCCATTTCCATTACTTAAAATTAAACGAGTTCTCACTCGATCAGCATCATCTGGTTGAACTGCCTTGCCTGGATCAATGCAACTCCTCCATGCCAGCTGCCCTTGATCAAGAGATGTGTTATAAACCTCTACCTTGGGTTTTAGTTACATTATTTTTTCACTAGCTGAAATTTCTCCTTTGTACACCTCACAACTACAGTTGATAGTGGTAGTTTGGTAACTGAACTGGTTGATCCTGGCAGTTGACAGTTTGTTGTCTGTTCACTTGCTCAGCATCAAAGTGATATTAGCTATCTGTCAAATGATATTAGTTCATCTGCCAAAACAGTTCACATCCACCATGCTGCAATCCATGATTTCAACCTATCCTAGCTCAGATGGTTATATACTATTCATAACCCATAGTTAGGGCCCTAACAGGTGCTACTTGTCCAAGTCAGAGTAGACATGGTAACAACAGTAGTTAAGAGGTGGTTCCACACTCCTCAAAATCCTCAACAAGAGACCCACTACTGGACTCAATTTAAATTCATACCCAGAACAAAAGTCTAAAAGCCAGCAACTGCTTCAATAGCCTACAAATACATAAAATTGGAAAAATTCTTAGAAAAGGACCAAGATCCAGAGAACACCTAAATGACCCAGCTACTGCTTCCAACTCTTGCTATAGAGTGTTGGGTGAGCTACTTGTAAAGAGTTGAAATCTGCAGTTAATTTTTATGTTACGTCTTCAGTTCATCTGACAGGAATAGATAGCAAGACATTACCTGTGGTAGACTGTGGCCCTATCCAGGAGATAAATCTATCACTCATCTCTCACTATGGCACTAAAATAATAATACAGCAATTCTACTTCCTAACTATGGTACCCATTTACATCTAGATGGACTGAGCTAAACAATCATTGACTTTTGCTGGGGCTTATTACAGCACACAAGTAAAAGTGAATGAGAGAATTTACATGATTGTTTGAACTGCTAGAAATAGCTGCCAAATCTCCTTCAAATGAAACTTTACAAGGATACATTGGACGGCGTAGTCCCAGATAGTTATTCTTTTTTTGTTTTTCTTTTAGCCAGACCATTTGCAGAGTCTCCAAGTGTGGTGGGTGGAAGGGAGGGAAGGAAGGAAGGAAGATGTTATCTTCCAGCCAGAAATTTGACCTGAATGCTTACAACAGAGTGGGAATCTGCTAAAAGTATACAACATCCCCAGTGGAGGTGTTGAATCAGGAAATATATTCAGTCCACCACTGAAGTCTAAATATGGCTCAAATGTCTTTAATCGTCAGGTTGGTCAATGAAGGTGTGGCCATGGACCATTTCAGGGACTCTAAGACTGGTGAGAAGTTAATATCCTGACAGGAGACCTAGGTTGAATAACTTTACTAGAGCGAACTTCACTAAGGGTGGAGTAATCAAGCTAACCCTACTCCCAAAATGAACTGGCAGAGGTGGTAGGTATAATCCACTGTATCAACTCTCAATATTTATTTTACCAAACCCAGAAGGATGAAGGATAAAATGGCCTCTTTAAGATGATCACTGTTTTACGTTCACTTTTCCTGTGCTAGTCTGGCTTGGGTGAGACTTAAAAGCAGCATTTTGTGGCTACTTATTCTTCCTACCACCAACTTTTGCCTGTTTTTCAAGAAAGGTATTTTTATTCCTTTATCATACTCTTGCTTCTCAACACCTGGCATAAGCCACCTCACTCAATACTACACTCCACTCAATCAAGGAGTCTTATCTTGTGAGCTTCTGGGTGATCCCACCAGTGCTGGTGACACAAAACAGCACCCAGTACACTTTGTAAAGTGGTTGGTGTTAGGAAGAGCATCCGACCATAGAAACCAGGCTAAGACAGATGTTGGAGCTCAACACAGTCTTCTGCTTTGTTGGATTCTTTCAAACTCTCCAACCCATGCCAGCATGGAATATGGAAGCTAAATGATGATGATCATCATCATTTTCACACATAGAAACTATAAAACAAGAGGATATACTGTTTGCAAATGTGAACATGACATTGCTGTCACCGAAACAATGTGTCAGTGTGAAGACTTGGGGAAATAAACACACATACATATATATAGAAAGAGAGGGGTACACAATGAGCTTCCATATTTCACTCCCAAGGCTTTGGTCAACCCAAAGTCATAGCAAAATACACTTACCCATGGTGACACACAGTGTGATGGAACCTGAAACAATGTGGTTACTAAGTGAATGTTATACCACACAGCCATACCTGCATCTAGTTGTATTTATATCTAAACAGCACCAGACATTTTATTCGGCATGCTACGATTTCTGCCAGTGTTAATATTTCTTTTTAATTCTGGTACAAGGCCAGCACTTTCAAAGTGAGTGGGAAGCTGATTACATCAGTCCCACTGCTCAATTGTTACCTTATTTTATTGACCCTGTATTGATGAAAGACAATGTCAACTTTGGGAGCACTCTTTGGGTGATAGCGATATTATGTTTGCATCTGCAAGCAACATATCCACTTGTTTGGTAGTTTTTATGTGTTAAAATAATCATCATCATCATTTAGCTTCCATATTCTATGCTGCCATGGCTTGAACAGTTTGAAAGGATCTGACAAAGCAGAGGACTGTGTTGAGCTCCAAACTGTCTGTTTTGGTAAAATTTTTACGGTTGGATGCCCTTCCTAACACCAATCACTTTATAGCATGTACTGGGTGTTGTTTTGTGTCACCAGCACTGGTGGAATCACCCAGTAGCGGACAAGATTGCATTTGAACTCATAACATAAAGAGCCAGAAAATAATGGTTTAAAATTTTGGCAGAAGGCCAGCAATTTCAGGAGTGGGGAGTAAGTCAATTATATCAACCCTAGTTCTCAACTGGTACTTGTTTTATTAATCCTGAAAGGATGAAAAGCAAAGTCAACCTCGGCGGAATCTGAACTCAGAATGCAAAGACAGATGAAATGCCACTCAGCATTTTGCCCACCGTGCTAACCGTTCTGCCAGCTTGTCACCTTAACCCTTTCGTTACCGTATTTATTTTGTGATGCTCTGTGTTTCTTTCAATTACTTTAAATATAACAAAGAATTTAGTAATATAATTTAGTTATTACTCAGCTAGTGTTAGGAACATAAATTGTGACTAAGGTTTGGTGGAAGATTTTAATTCAAAGTTTATGAAAACAAGACATTTATACTCAGAGGCAGAGCCGGTTTCAGCGGGGTTGGTAGTGAAAGGGTTAAAGAGCCAGAAAAAATTGCCACTAGCTATTTTGTGCAATGGGCTAATGATTCTGCCAGTTGGTTGCCTTAATGCTTTCAAATTCTGCACAAGGCCAGCAGTTTTAAAGGATAAAGGCAAGTTCATTACTTTAACCCCTTTTCCTAACCAATAATTATTTTATTGACCTTAAAAGAATGAAAAGTGAAGCTAAACTCGGAACGTAAAAGAGACAGAAGAAATGCTGCCAAGCATTTTGTCTGGCACGGAAAAGATTATACCAGTCTTAATACCTGGTTTTACTCCAGGAGCAGATAACTTTTTACTCACCTGAACTGACATTGAATCTTCTGATAAGAGATCAAAGCAGTAAAACACACTGAAGCTCAGATTTTGCTTTGTGAAGCTTTGTTGTTATTGTTATTAGTAGTGGTGTTTAACCCCAGTCCAGTTCTGGTCAAACAAATCTATGATCAGCTGCATTCCAGTAATCTTTTATCTTTTACTTGTTTCAGTCATTAGCCTAGGGCTCTGCCTTGAAGAATTTTTAGTTGAATGAATCGACCCAGTATTTTTTTTTTCCTTTAAGCCTCATACTTATTCTATCAGTCACTTTTGCTGAACTGTTAAGTTACAGGGATATAAACACACCAACACTGGTTATCAAATGGTGGTGGGGGATAAACACACACGCACACACATAATGGGCTGCTTTCAGTTTCTGTTTGCCCAAGGCTATGGTAGAAAATATTTGCCCAAGGTGCTGCGCAATGGAACTGAACCCAGAACCACATGGTTGGGAAGCAAACTTTTTACCACACAGCCAAACTTGGTCATTTTTTTGTATAGCCACAACTGCTTCTATATCTGCAAATGGTAAGGTTTGATTTGACATTTGGCTGCTATTTTTAGCAAGTTAAGTAATCACAAAGAGACCCATGTAATAGCTAAAAATCTATATTAGTTGTTACTGTTTATACCCTGGTTAACTCCTTCCATGCAGACTTTTGGTC
>NC_069004.1:19745247-19746650 GCF_001194135.2 Octopus bimaculoides
TTATATCTACATATACTTGGACTGTTTGGTGTTGGCTGCTATTCTTCAGAACACTGTGCTCTGTAACATACCGTAAAGTGCATGCTTGCTGTTTTGTAGGGAACATGGGGGAAGAATCTTGAGGCTTCAGTGTAACTTGGTGAGCTGTTCTACTTTATATCTTTATTCCTTGCTTCATAACCATGCACGTAGAAGTTTGAATTGTTTACTTGATAACAACACCCTGCTTCTCTCATTTCATATTATATATAAAGAACAGAACAAATAGAGTCAAAAGAAGAAGGAGTACAATTCAACAGCTGTTTAATGACCACCACATGTTTCAATACAACATAGATCCACATGTATAGATCCACATCTTAGATCCACATGTATATGTGGATCTATGTTGTATTGATACATGTGTAGTGGTCATGAAACAGCTGTCGAATCATATTCCCTCTTCCTTTTGACTCTATTTATTCTTTCCTTTTTATTTTTCACACTTGAGGAATGCCTAAGCCTAGAATTGGTAGTATATCATAATACTGCCGGCTATCTGGTAATTCTAAGGGCAAATGAGCTCTATTTTGTATTCTGATATGTTCTTAATGGAATATACCTCAACTACATATATATATATATATATATATATATATATAAAACCAAAAAGGAAGAATTCAATTGTCACTAACCATGACTGAGGGTGCATTGTAGCACCTACATTGCTAGAAGTAAGAGTCAAACACCCTTATAGCCACAAACATAGTACAAGTCTACACACTGACAGGGTAGTTAACCACCCCATTGCAAGTGAGGGTACTAAATTGGCAAGCCAGTTTCGCTTGAAATTAAAACTCATCAGTAGTACTGCTTCATTTCTTATAGTTAAGTCAAATCCAACCTGTCAGTATATAGATTTTACCATAAGAATCAGCCCATTTTCACATTACTATATACACACACACATATATATCATCATAATATATATATATATATATATATATATATATATATATTAGTTATAGAAAAAAAAAGGTTAACGACTCAACATATCACACTCCCTCAATGATCATACATAAGAAATACAACATAATCCACCAAACATAGGAATAAAAAGATATAAAAATAACATAAGAAAAATAAAAGAATAAGAAATATATAAGAAGTAAGATGCAAGATATAGAACGTATAATATAAAAATTTATGCACAAATATATTATTTCAACTGATAACATACTAATAAATTAAGAATAATAAATTTGAGTTAAAGGTATAACACAATATACATATATATCATTTCATAAAAGTTCCAAATCAAGTTAAAGTTAAAATTAATATGATTAAAAATCCAAATATATAATATAGATTAAAATAAAATAAAATAAAGAAATGAGGTAAAACAAAATAGTCTATCGGTTAAA
>NC_069004.1:19746660-19747580 GCF_001194135.2 Octopus bimaculoides
GTTAAGGTGAATACAGGCACCCAGTAGGTATCAGCATGTAAAATCCAATTCTACTCACTGTGTCCAAAAGTTCACAAAACACATGGGTCAAAAGACAAATACAGCACCCAGCAGGTACCAATCGGTACAATCCATTTCAACCACCATATATAAGAGTTCACAAAAAACATGGGTCAAAAAACAAATACAGCACCTATGGCCATTTCAGGGGTACACCACTGTATTCTAAACACAATAGAGTGCAAAATGGTGATGCCCCCCCCCTCGTCAGGGTAAAATTACACACAAATGTCAAGCCATGCACAAAAGGAAAAATTGTTTTTTATGAAGAGCAAGTTTATATAGTCAATATGGACCAGCCTATGCAAATAATGGTGGGGGAAAAAAACTACTTTAGAATAGTCAAACAGGCTGCAGTATCTAACTCAATCTTCCAGGTTTCAAATCACCCTAACGTAAACTATTGTACTTGTTACTATCTATTGTTTTTATATTTATTTTTATTTCTATATAGTTTCAAGAAGGTGGAGGAAAACTTATGCTTGCAGAAGGGGATTACTTCGGTGAACTTATTTAAGGCTTTTGGTCCAAAGGACCTGGGTATTGCAAGGGATTCCCTAATACACAATGAGCATTTACTAATGTTTGCCTTAAAGTAGGGGGTTCTCGCTATAATCGACCATTCAAGAGAGTACTTTATATTCTTCTTCTTGAGGTCGTGCAAATAAGAGGCAAGTGTAGTAGAGTTACCGTATTTTTCATTTGAAAACGAACTCATATGCACTCTATACCTAGCCTTAAAATCCATCGTGCTTCTTATATAAAACTTATCTAGTTTTGTCCTCGTCTCTGATAATGCATTTATATACAATGCATTATCAGAGACGAGGACAAAACTAGATAAGTTTTATATAAGAAGC
>NC_069004.1:19748545-19751188 GCF_001194135.2 Octopus bimaculoides
TCTTTATTTTATTTTATTTTATATCGATCTATATTATATATTTGAATTTTTAATCGTATTAATTTTAACTTTAACTTGATTTGGAACTTTTATGAAATGATATATATGTATATTGTGTTATACCTTTAACTCAAATTTATTATTCTTAATTTATTTGTATGTTATCAGTTGAAATAATATATTTGTGCATAAATTTTTATATTATACGTTCTATATCTTGCATCTTACTTCTTATATATTTCTTACTCTTTTATTTATTTTATTTTTCTTACGTTATTTTTATATCTTTTTATTCCTATGTTTGGTGGATTATGTTGTATTTCTTATGTATGATCATTAAGCGAGTGTGATATGTTGAGTCGTTAACCTAACGTTTTTATTCTGTAACTAATATTTTACTCTTGTCTCAATTATTCTGATCACTTCTCCTTGCAGCCCTGTATAAAATCTATTAGTTTCCTAAAAAGAAACTATTAATATTACACACACACACACAGATATATATATATATATATATATATATATAGATAGATAGATAGATATACAGAGCAGGGAATCGTCAATTAGTAATAAAATTAATAATTAACAATTATGCCGGGTAGCTCAATATGAAAAAACCTGTATGAAAGAACCAGTATGGTATACCATGAATATCACTATCAATTAGAGAAAAATTTGTAGTTTTTAGAATGCTGTTTCTGAATTTCTCAGTATGTTGGAGAAGCAGGTTTTCTGCTAATCCCTATATATTTATGATTATATATATATATATATATATACACACACACATAATTTTTCATGTCTGGCCGTATAGCCTTTTTCGTTTGTTTTCCTGTCTTGTTTTCTTTTCCGTTTGTTTTCCTATCTTGTTTTCTGTCCGCCACTACATTCCTCCATGGTACAAATTTAATTTGTGTATACAAATTCAATTTGTGGTCCGTGGGAAGAGCCATTTTAACGATGCGTCCTGCCCTAACTCTTCAAAACGCCTGTGTTAGAATGGGGGCAGCTGATGAAGGAAAATGTTCTCTATGTGGCCTGTGTGTTTTCTGTACTCTAGTTATTATTATTTTTTTGTCTACGTTTTGTGTGCAATGTCCTGGACCCAGATATGCACCTATATATACAGGTAGACGTAGTTATGCACATACCTGTACGTATATATGCATATACTCATTTATTATTTGTTTCATATATATATACATATATATATATATATAATCAGCAGCATTGTTTTGACATCCACTTTTCCATGCATGCATGGTGTCAGGCAATTTACTGAGGCAGATTTTCTAAGGGTGGATGTTTTTCTTCTTTCCATACAAGGTAATTATTCCCTATCACATCATTTAGGATTCATTCCCACTGCATGGCACCTACTTTGGTGGGTTTGGCTGATGAAAACTGAAAGAAGTGCATCATATATATATATATATATATATATATATATATATATTTTTGTATATGTATAATTTTATATACACATGTGTGTATGAAAGTGCAAGAAGTGGTGTTGTCAGTTTCGCCTATCAAAAAACCAGCGGGGCACTTTGTGCCATCAAAGTCATGTGGAATTGGTGATCACTTACTTGAAAAACAGGTATGGATTAGCATCAGAAAGACCATGCAACTGTAAGACAAGGCCTCAAATATCATATTTGACCAACCTGTGCAAACATAAAAACAAACAGGCATAAATGAGTGAATGATATATATGTATCTCGATGAGATGACAAAGGACTGAGATACCTGGTGCTTTGCTGTACTCAAGAAGGCCTGTACTCCACAGCAGAAGTGTTAAGTCTTGTCTCCCTGGTGAAGAGGATTGGACTGCAAAAGTACCCAGCACGCTCTGTAAGGTGTTTGGTGTTAGGAAGAGCATCTAGCCATAGAAACCAAGCCAGATCAGACTGGAACTTGGTGCAGCTCTGGTCAAACTATTCAACCCATGCCAGTATGGGCAACAGACATTAAATGATGATGATGATATATATAGATCAACGACAGAAAATAGAATTTATGAGATTCTTTATTCAAAGTCACTACAATTGTTTTGATACATTCTCTCACCTGTAGTTCAGAGGCGAGATGATATGCGGTCAATTATCTTACATGACAAATGTAGAATGCACCTCCTCAGGTGACTGTTTAAACAAGTTCCATGCCTATATCCATCGGGTAGCCAATAACTGGACAAGCTTTGCACAGCATTTGCCAACATTTTTACCTCACCCTCACTTAACTATACATATATATGTGTGTGTGTGTGTTCCCTCCTATCTGTCAAAGGAGGCATATATATGTGTGTGTGTGTGTGTTCCCTCTTATCTATCAAAGGAGGCATATATAAATGTGTGTGTGTGTGTGTGTGTGTGTGTATGTAGTGTCTGGAATAAAATAGCTACAATAGTTTTTGAAATGTATAAAAACAAAATTCTGATAATATAAAAAAAGTCTTTTATACAATGCTAAAGGGACTTTTGAATCATGCCTGTACATACTCTTTATTTCTTTCTCTCTCACACACACATATCAAATGAGGAGCTAAATATGCATTGAGAATTCATTTAACTCGCTTAAATTTCCACACTGCTTGCTTCAGATTGTTGGCACCACTCACACGCAATGATTTATATTTCACCT
>NC_069004.1:19751837-19753262 GCF_001194135.2 Octopus bimaculoides
ATATATATGCATACATAAGAATGAGTAGACAAATGCAAAAGGCATTCAACATATTCAGTTGGAGTTACATCTATTATTATTTAAAACAGTTTGATTCGACTCCAAGTGACTTAAAGTTTTATGATTTTCTGACAGAAACCCATCTCTTTCAGGCTTAAATTACAGAATTCAGTAATCTAAACCTAAATGAGATGGGTTTCTGTCAGAAGCCTGTGAAACTTTAACCAAATTGTTTTAAATAATAATAATGATAATAATAATAATAATGATCCTTTCTATTAAAGGCACAAGGCCTGAAATTTGGGGAGAGGGGACTAGTTGTAAATGATTCTGCCAGCTCACTGCCTTAACAATAATAATAATAATGATGATTTCAAATTTTGCTACAAGGGCAGCAAGGGGAGGAGATGAATTGATTACATCGACCCCAGTGTTCAACTGGTACTTATTTTATTGACCTTGGTGGAATTTGAACTCAGAATGTAAAGACAAGCGAAATACCCGCTAAGCATTTCGTCCGGCATGCTAATGATTCTGCCAGCTCGCCACCTTATAATAATGATAATAGTAATAATATTAAACAACCAAGTATCAAAACCTATAATGTGTGGAAAGAGACCCTGTGAGACCTCTGACAACAGGCTGCTGTCCTCTCTCACAGAATCTACCAGAACAAACAAGACCAAGCATTCTGAGAAATAAAAAAACAAATAATAATAGTAATAATGATAATCCTTTCTACTAAAAACACAAGGCCTGAAATTTTGGGGGAGAGGTATAGTTGATTAACATCGACTCTGGTGTTTCACTGGTACTTAATTTATTGACCCTGAAAGGATGAAAGGCAAAGTTGATCTCAGTAGAATTTGAACTCAGGACATAAAGAAAGATGAAATACCACTAAGCATTTCAACTGGTAATAATAATAATAATAATGATATATAGTAATTGCCACTTTTTTACAGATGAAGACCATCTCTTCAATTAGTAAATGTTATCATGAAATCTTGTATGACTAGCTAGTCTGGCTTTGGACAAACAGACCCTTCTGCAGATGTTATAAGCTTTTTCAGACAAAAACGGGAAATGTGTCAGGAATTGATGTCTAATACACTTTATAAAGGGTTCATTTCATTTATATATGTATATTTACATACATATAATGGCGGTGCCCCAGCATGGCAAAAGCCTCAAGGCTGGAACATATAAAAGAATATATATATTTACATATATAGGCACAGGTTTGGCTGTGTGGTAAGAAGTTTGCTTCCCAACCGCATGGTTCCAGGTTCAGTTCCACTGTGTAGTACCTTGGGCAAGTATCATGCTCACCAAAGCCTTGTGAGTGGCTTTGGTAGACGGAAACTGAAAAAAGCCCATTGTATGTATGTATGTATGTATGTGTATATATATATATATATATAT
>NC_069004.1:19754708-19763301 GCF_001194135.2 Octopus bimaculoides
CCAACAGATCGCCAGCAATTGCTTCATCAGAAATTGCCGTCCTAGCTCCTGCGAAAAGGGATTACCCTGCAATGTATAATCAGGGCAGCGCAAAAAGTTGTTTTCACAAGCATTTCTATAGCCAATTAGATGGATGAAATTTACATATGCTTAATAATTTTACGCAAAACAGCCTTCAGACTTTCCTTATTAATTTCATCATCTTTTGAATTATGAACATATTTACATCATAAGGGTTTTTTCATTGTAAGGCTTTCTTTTTTAGTTGATTTTCGCCTAGCAAGACTTATCGTAGATGGCGTAATAAGTCACACCCGGACAAGTTCGGGTTATAATGCTAGTATATATATATGTGTGTGTGTGTGTGTGTTTATGTCCTCATGATTTAACAGTTTGGCAAAAGAGATTAATAGATATCAGGCTTGAAAAAATTAGTCCTGGGGTCAATTCATTCAATAAAAACCCTTCAAGCCAGTGCTCCAGCATGGCCCAGTCAAATGACTGAAACAAATAAAAGATGTGTGTGCATATGATACACGCACACACATACATACATATACATATATATAGAAGTGCCAGTCTCTAACTGTGAAAGGAACCTGTGGTAGAGGTAGACCCAAGAAGATCTGGGATGAGGTGGTGAAGCATGATCTTCGAACTTTGAACTTCACAGAGGCAATGACTGGTGATGGACCTTTGGCGATGTGCTGTGCTTGAGAGGACCCGTCAAGCCAAGTACACCCATGCTGGTGGACCTCACAGAGGCAATGACTAAGACCTTTGGCATTGTCATGGTTCAGAAGATCCATCAAGCTGAGCCAAATCACAGTCATGCAAATACCGGTGTCATGCAAATGGTACTCATGCCAATGGCACATAAAAGCACTTGTTACACTCTTGGAGTGGTTGGCATTAGCAAGGGCATCCAGCCATAGAAAACCATGCCAAATCAGACTGGGGTCTGGTGCAGCCTTCTGGCTTGCCAGCCCAGTCAAACTGTCCAACCCATGCCAGCATGGACAACGGACGTTAAATGATGATGATGATATATATATATATATATATATTTGTGAGTAAAAATAAATACAAAAAAAGGGGTTTTGTATGATTGTGTATAGAGGAATATATTATTTTGTTTAAAAGAGTTCCAACTCTGTCTGTTTTTTATGTTTTATTTATATTCTTGTAAAATTAATGTGGGATATAGAATATGGAATATACAATATATAATATAAAAATGGATGGTACAATGAAATAAAGTATTGAATGTCTTATTGAATATATGAAACATTGAGTGTTCAATATAAAGGATTAAATATATAAAGGCACACACACACTCCCTATTCCTCGCTTGCTCATTTGTAAAGACACTTTCTTTCTCTCTCTCTCTCGCACACACACACACAGTCTGTGTGGTAGAGAACAGTGGAATTCCTGGTTTATATAGCTTTCCTGTGATATTCAGGTGATGCCACGATGTAATCAGAGAGACTGAATAATGATGAGGTGTTCTTTTGGAGAAATTGTAGGAAGTCATGAATGTGCAGCATTAATAACTGGATACTCTTCTCATCCAGAGACGTGTAGGTCAACATTCCTCCGATTTTCACAAATGAATCACTCCATAAATGGCTGACATGGGGGTATCAGGATAGTCAGCTAGAATCTCAGCATATTGTGGTCTCTCAAATTTGTATAGTAATTGTGTCCCTAACATAACGTTAAAATATTCCCGGATTCCATGGGTCACTTGCAACAAAGTCTCCTTGGGCATGGTCCCTGTTTTTAGTTTGTAGGCCAGATATTGCTCTAAGATTGAGTCAATTGTGGTTCGAGCAGGTAACGAGACAAGCTGCTTCTGTCTGGTTATTAAGTCCCAGTCATCGAAGCTAGAATCTCCCCATTGTGTGTGCAACGCTAGTGTACATGTACAACAAAGTGCAGATGTGTTGAGAGATAAATTAGGCAAAAGAAGAATCAAATGTAGTAGGCAAGAGAGAAGACTATACTGGTATCTCATGATGCCGATGGATGAGAACAGCTGTCAAGAAGTGCTTGTTGCTAAATGCAGATGGAACTTGCAGGAGAGGAAGACTTTTGGCAAAATAGTAAAGACTGATCTTGAGACGTTGAGCATCAGACAATGTTACCCTGAGGAGAAAGGAAGATCACAGACCTGCTCATTCAGGATTACCCTGGTTCTAAATAGCAACATGTTTGGTATATGTGGTGGCTCTAGGTTGATATGTTTGTATATTAACTCTTAACATCCTGCTGAATATTTTCTTTGTCAAATGCTCAGTCCTTTAATGATTGAGCAAAAAGTACCTAGAAGTAGTTTTGTTTATTTCAATGCTTATAGTGTATCTACCTGTGGTCAGATTATTATGAAAATTTGCAGCATTGCAGAATTACTTATTGGTTTTAATGTAAGTAATGCAAGTATATATTTCTGTTATAAATAACACGTATGTGTGACTGTTAATTCATTATGTAATAATGATTTAAATACAGATGAAAAGAAAGATGTTAGTAATGCAATTAATAATGGACAAACATTACAAATGATTTTTTCCTTGACCTTTTTATAGATTTGTTTTCATTATGTAATTTAGGTAAACTGAATTACTTCCCTTCAAAAACCTAGCTTTGGATTAAAGTTTCAATTGAAAGACTGTAAATAAATCACCAAAGTTCAGTAAAACTTGTGTTGATTGCAATTACAAATATTCCATCCATCTTCTCTGCCTGTTATTCCTGGGAGGGTCATGGGAGTAGGGTCCTTTCAGAAGCAACCATCATTAAATTTTCCAGTTGCATTTCCAAGCATGACCATCTGAGACTGTGGATATTATCCAATCGTCTCATTCTTGGTCTACCTCTAGATCTCCTGCTGGTTATTCTAATCCTATGTCCATAGTACCAGAGCTATCACCTCTCAATGCAGAATGCAAATAAATGATATAAGGGACTAAAGTTTTCTCCCTTAGATTAGAGAGTTCATAACATTAAATGAATATAATAAGCAAGAATGGCTTTATTTGGGCAGCTTCAAGTGGCATAAAATTGGCAGATACATGTGCTGTCGTGTAGATTCATATCCTAGAGGATGTTAAGAGTTAATGACATTTTCTTAATAACATTCCTGAGTAAGTATCAAGAGATGTTTGGTTGACTTGGTTGGGTATTTTTGCTAACAAAAGTAACAGCAGAATGTTGGTTTGATGATTTTCAGAAGCAGTGTACTCTACATAGTTTCAATCATTAATTCCTGAATATCTCAGTGAAGATAGATCATCATCATCATCATCATTTAACATCTGTTTTCCATGCTGGTATGTGCTGAACAGTTTGATTGGTGTTGGCCAGCCAGAGAACTGCACCAGGTTCCAATTGTGTTTTGGCAAGGTTTCTATGGCTGGATACCCTTCCTAGTGCCAACCACTTTACAGAATGCACTAGGTGTTTCTTATATGGCATCAGCACAGGTTCTATTTATGCAGCACCAGCACAGGTGCTTCCTACCTGACACTGGCACAGGTGCTTTTTATGTGGCACCAGTATGGGTTCTTTTTATGTGGCACCAGTTCTCTCAAGCTTGCAAGACAAGGACCTCTTGGCTGAGAGAGGAAGCGGGGAACATAACCATAAAGGACATGCCTGTATGTGTGGATGGCCACAATTTTACTAACCTGTAATTAAGAACTACAGGTTAAGCAGTTCACCACTGCAAACAGCAAGAGTACTGTATTGTTTATGGTTGAGTCTATGGCAGTGGAGACCTCCAGCATTCTTGGCCCCTTGGATCATATCCACACTCACTGCTAGATGAGCAGGTGTATGCAGAGATGGCTATCCACAAGTGCATGCCTCGTGAGTCAAAGTGGCTGTTCCAGCAGATTTCCCTCACCATCCTCTGGGGTAGCACTGTTTCCCATTTTGTCTGCTGGGACCATGAGGTGGTCTGAATTACAGGAAATTGTATGTAAAGTCACCCTGTATAAACAACTTTGAACTGTCATCCAAATGTATGTGTGTATGTATATAAACAATATTCATCATTATCATCATTGTTTAACGTCCATCTTCCATGCATGCATGGGTAGGATGGTTCACAGGAGCTGGCCAGGTAGGAAAAGTACCCTATGCTGCTCTGTTTTGGCAGGGTTTTTATGGCTTCCTAACACCAACCACTCTGCAGTGTGGACTCAGTGCTTTTTACATGACCCTAGCACAGGTGATGCTAGTTTTGGCATGATTTTTACAGCTGGATGCCCTTCTAAATGCCAACCACTTTACAGTGTGGACTGGATGCTTTTTACATCTCACCAGGATGAAAGATTAGAGGGTGACAAAGCGATGGAGGAGGAGGTGGTCCAGTATCAGATGATGAAAGGTTAGAGTGTGACAGAGAAATAGCTGTCATTTATTACAATCACTTCAACATCATTGAAATCTCAAAGCTACAAGATAATGCATGATTAATTCAAAATAATGTGAATAAATAAACATATTTGACAGAGTAATATGAATGTCTCAGGGTTAAACTTCTCCCCTTACAAAAATATTTTGCCCATATAATTTTGACATTCTTTTATTCTTTCGCTGGTTTCAGCCAGAGGCTAGGGCCATGTTGGAGCACTGCCTTTCAAAAAAAGTTGCCAGCTGGCATTTGTGGGAATCGAACCTATACCTCTCCGATACTGGCTGAGTACTCTACCATTAAGCTAAATGGCCCCTGGCTTCACTAGGGTTTTTTTTTTTTGTGATTATATTTTAATACAAAAAACAAAGAGAACCCAAACCACTTAAGGAAATAACTCTAGTTATGTCTCAGCTGTTCTGATCATACAGGTAAATGTTATCATTAATGACTGACATTACAGCATAATTAATAATTACCAGAGAGCCAAAAGGGAACCACTTGACGATGTCACAATGTTTTAGCAGATTGGACAGCTAAAGTTAGTGGATGGCAAAACTGGAACAAATTGGACACAATTTTGGTTTTGTGTCTGGTTTTAGAAGGATAAGTGCTGTTGTTCTGTGCTTTTGAAGATGAGTAAAGTTCTTTACTTGAAAAGCAGGTAAGGGTTAGTGGCAGGAAAGGTATCTGGCTGTAAGACAAAGTCTCAGTGTCTTACAATAGATGTCTAATGCATGCTAGCATGGAAAACAGATGTGAAACAAATTTACAAACATGAATATTCTAATGAAAGGATTACATCCTGAGATTTCCATGGATTCACTGTAACAAGATACAGGAGTATAATATATTGAAGAAGAATATGAAGAAAAACAATAAGCATTGTTTGTTCTGGCTTTGATCTCCCTTCACAACACCCAGGGCAAGTGTCTCCTATATGCCCACAGGTTGGTCAAAGACTTGTAAGTGAAATATGATAAATGGTAAGTCTGCAGAAGTCTGTTGCATTTGTATGTCAGTATATCTGTGTATCTCCACCTGTTTTTGTGTTGACATCAATTGGGCGGTGATGACATTGGCCGATGTCCTGTATTAACAAAATGTCCAGTGGCTGACTATTCAACATACTGATATGTGGAATAAAGGGGCAAGCTGGTAGAATCGTTAGCACACCAGACAAAATGGTTAGCATTGTGAGTTTCGATTCTGCCGAGGTCAACTTTGCCTTTCTTCCTTTCAGAGTCGATAAAATAAGTACCAGTTGAGTAATGGGGGCTGATGTAATTGACTTACTCCCTCCCCAAAAATTGTTGGCCTTGTACCAAAATTGGCAGAGTCATTAGCATGCTGGGCAAAATACTTAACAGTATTTCATCCTTTCAGGGTCAATGAAATAAGTACCAGTTGAAAACTGGGGTTGATGTAATCGACTGATACTCCTCCCCCGAGCTTACTAGCCTTGTGCTAAAATTTGAAATCATCATCCTCATTATTAGGCCGTGCCCTGGCAGAATGGTTAGCATGCCAAGTGAAATGCTTAGCGGCATTTTGTCTGTCTTCATGTTCTGAGTTTAAGTTCTACCAAGGTCGACTTCACCTTTCATCCTTCTGGGGTTGATAGAATAAGTACCAATTGAGGAGGAGGAGGTGGGGGATGTAATCAACTCACTCCAACCCTTGAAATTGCTGGCCTTATGCCATAATTTGGAATCGGTATGTAGAATAAAGTATTTTTACTTCAAAAGGGTTGGCAGTAGGAAAAGCATTCAGTGATAGAATGTTAACTCTAGAGATCTTATCTAACTCATGCCAGCACTGGAAAAACAGATGTAAAAACGTTGATTAGAGTGATGTTATCAACATATAAATATATTTAGAGAGAGAATATGTATGGTTAAGAAGATTATCTCCCAACCATGTGATCTCACGTTCAATCCCACTGCATAGCTTCTACTATAGTCCTGGGCCAAAGCCTTGTGAGTTGATTTGGTGTGCAGGTGCACACTTTTGCCTTGACATCACATGATTGTTGTAGAGAACCTGACCATCATACATGATATTGTCCATTACCAATCTTCTATGAAGACTGACCACAAGGAAAATATTAACTTGCTTGGAAATAGGGCATCCAGCCATAAAAAATCTGCCTTAACAAATTCCGTTTGACCCATGGAAAGGAGGACATTAAATGATGATGATTATGATGATAGGGAGAGGAGTTATAGCTGTGTGGTTAAGAAGTTGGCTTAGATGTTGTCAACTGGTGCTGTCTCCTATAGTTGTGAGTGAAATTTGGCAGACAGGAACCAGAAAAGGCCTGTCTTACATACATGCTTGTCTGATTGAATATGCATTTTGCTTGTCTTGACATGTACGTGGTGATCATAAGTAAAACATCACGTTTCATACAAATAGTATTTCTTGTTTGCAGTTCTAGGTGGAGATATATATAATTAAAGGTGTTCCACTCATGACCATTCCATGGGATTATAGTAAAAGACACATTCACCTAAGGTGCTGTGCAATGGTATTGAACCCAAAACCACATGATTACAAAGTAAACTTCTTAAACACAGGTGTGGCTGTGTGATAAGAAGCTTGCTTCTCGACCACATGGTTCTGGGTTCAATCCTACTACATAGCACCTTCTACTATTGCCTCAGGCCAACCAAAGCCTTGTGAGTGGATTTGGTAGATGAAAACTGAAAGAAGCCCATCATGTGTGTATGTCTGTGTTTGCCCCACCACCACCACCATTGCTTGACAACTGATGTTGGTGTTTTTATGTCCCCATAACTTGGCCGTTTGGCAAAAGAGACCTATAGAATAAGTACTAGGCTCACAAAGAATAAGTCCTGCAGTCAATTGGTTCAACTAAAAAAAGAACAAACCCTTGAAGGCAGTGCTCTAGCATGGCTGCAATCAAATGATTGAAACAAGTAAAAGAATAACCACACAGCCACATCTGCTTCTATAACTTAATGAAGAGTTCTCACCTAAAATCATGGCTAAAAGTTTTAATTTAGATATAAACACTTTCAAAACCAAGCGTTTTGTATCAAATAACCTTAGAGGTGGTTTTAAACAGGTTGGAATTGAAATGGTTGTATGTGTGTGTGTGTGAAGATGCACAAACATATGACCTCACTCTTTTGGATTCAGCTTCCTGGCTTTACAACATACTGCAGTTGGAATGAAGCCAAATATATGGTTAAATAGAGTTTCTTTTAATGCACTGTCGGTTGTAGTAATAGATTTTTATTATAGATTTGTTCATATTTCTTAAATGTCAGTTGATGTTTGCTATTATAGATGAATGTCTTTATTGTCTGTATAAATTCTAACATCGGCCGTGTACAATGTTTCCTTGAATAAAGGCAGTACTTAATGTCGTATAATTAATTGTAGCCTCATGCGTTACCCATCTGACAGCTTATATATATATATATAAACATACGCACACACAAATATATATATATATACACACACACACACACATACACGTACATACATACATACAGGGTTATGTGGTTGAGAAGTTTGCTTCCAAACAACCTGGTTTCAGGTTCAGTCCTACTTCACAGCACCATGGATAAGTGTTTTCTGCTATAGCCCTTGCCTCACCAAAGTCATGTGTCTAGATGTGGTAGACAGAATCTGAAAAAGAGCCTGTCACATATATATGTGTATACAAGGAGGTTCTGAAAAGTTCCTGGCTTTGGGTAAAAGAAAATACAGGAGGATCAATTAATTATGATTTTATTCAACATAATCCCCTCTCAGATTCACACACTTATTGCAGCTGCCCTTTAGTTTTTCTAAGCCCTGTAAAAGAACTTGGAAGGTAGGGCCTCCAACCAGGCCTTTTGTGGTACCCTTAAAGCCAGGAACTTTTCAGCACCTCCTCATATATATGTGTGTGTAAAAAGGTTGAATTTTAATTTGGAGGTTTCCAAAAATGATTTCTAATATTGATTCTTCATATTTTGTTGGTAGTTTACAGGCGTAAATTTGCAAATATGAAAATAATACTTGTATATGATGTAAATAATACTTGTATATGATATCAAAATTGTGATTGAACCAAATTTGATGACTGGCACCTGTGCCAGTGGAGCGCTAAGAGCACTGTCTGAGCGTGATCATTGCCAGAGCAGCTGTCTGGCT
>NC_069004.1:19763311-19765102 GCF_001194135.2 Octopus bimaculoides
CACTGTCTGAGCGTGATCATTGCCAGAGCAGCTGTCTGGCTTCCATGCCAGTGGCACATAAATAGCACCATTTGAGTGTGATCATTACCAGCGTCGCCTTACAGACACTTGTGCCAGTGGCACGTGAAAAAACATTCAAGCAAGGTTGTTGCCAGTGCCACAGGACTGGCTCCTGTGCAGGTGGCATGTAAAAAACACCATTTTGAGTGTGGCCATTGCCAGTACCGCCTGACTGGCCCTCGTGCCGGTGGCACGTAAAAGCCCCCACTACACTCTCAGATTAGTTGGTGTTAGGAAGGACATCTAGCTGTAGAAACTCTGCCAGATCAGATTGGAGCCTGGTGCAGCCATCCGGTTCAACAGTCCTCAGTCAAATCGTGCAACCCATGCTAGCATGGAAAGCGGACGTTAAATGATGGTGATGATGATGGTGATGATGATGATATGTATAGAAATAGGTGCAGGTGTGCCTGTTAGGCATAGCTGTATGGTAAGAAGCTTACTTCCCAACAACATGGTTCCAAGTCTAGTCCTCTGTATGACACCTCAGGCAAGTATCTTCTACTGTAGCCACGGGCCAACCAAAGTCTTTTGAGCTGATTTGTTGGATGGAAACTGAAAGAAGCTGATCAAATACGTGTGTGTGAGTATGTGTATGCTTGTATGTCTTTGTCTCAACATCACATGATACCTGTAAATGAGTGTCCCTGTCACACAAGCATAAGTACCAGTTGAACTCTGGGGTTAATATGATCGACTTATCCCCACCCCCAAAATAGCTGGCCCTGTACCAAAATTTGAAACAATTATTATGATGAGGATGATGAGTTACTTCCCTTGTTCTTGTACATCGAGATAACAGCTACCTTGCTTTGGTCGCCCTGCCAGGAACACTCTAAGGTGGTTTGGTGGATTATACTAGAAATTATAAAATGTAGGAATCCAATGTGCAATAGGATCTAAAATAAAAATTTAAACAGTTTTTGTCAGGAATAGTAAAGAGTGGAAGTTTAGCCACATCTCAGTTCTGACTGAGCAGATCTCTAATGAAAGCTGACATGGCAGTGTGGTAACCACATAGTTTCAGGTTCAATCCTACTCCAAGGCATCTTGGGCAATAGTCTTCTACAATCTTCAGCAATAGTCTTCTACAATCTTCAGCTATAGTCTTCTACTGTGGACTGATCAAACCCTCATGAGTGAATCTGGTGAATGGAAACTGAAAGAAGCCCATCATGTGTGTGTGTGTGTGCATATTCTTTTATTTGTTTCAGTCATTTGACTGCAGCCATGCTGAAGCATCGTCTTTAGTCGAGCACATTGACCCCAGGACTTATTCTTTGTAAACCTAGTACTTATTCTATCGGTCTCTTTTCTGAACTGCTAAGTTACAGGGATGTAAATACAACAGCATCAGTTGTCAAGCAATGTTGGTGGGGAACAAAGACACACACATACAAACATATACACACACATACATACATATATATATATATATATATATATATATATATACAATGGGCTTCTTTCAGTTTCCGTCTATCAAATCCACTCACAAGGCTTTGGTCGTCCCAAGGCTATAGAAGACACTTGCCCAAGGTGTCACACAGTGGGACTGAACCTGGAACCATGTGGTTAGTAAGCAAGCTACTTACCACACAGCCATGCCTATATATATATATATTTGTGCTTTTGTTTGTCCCCTCCATCACTGCTTGACAACAAGTGTTGGTTTGTTTACATCTCTGCAACATAGCAGTTCACCAAAAGGAACTGATAGAGTATATATCA
>NC_069004.1:19765365-19766488 GCF_001194135.2 Octopus bimaculoides
TAAATATGTATGATAGTTGTCATAGAGACTTTAGTCTCTCTCTATCACCTTTCAACATAATTATGAATGAAGAGACATCAGAACAATTAACAACATAATAAAAAGGTTTATTTATGATGATGCTTGGTTATACAATTCCTGTCATTCTGCTTAGCAGCCTCTGATTAAATTGTAGTTTGATAATGGAAGGTTAAGGTCTTCCTTGATGCCTGCCAGAGAAGCAAGTAGCTATCACATCGATAGCATCATGGTGAAAAGTGCTTCGTGGAGGAGCGAGGTGTTGTTACGTAGAAGGTCTCGGCTCAACTCGCCTAACAAAGTGAAACTCACTGTTTAAGTACGAGTTTTACTACGCATGCGCAACTCGAGGAGCTTCTGGTGGTGAAGTCCCCTGCGCATGCGCAGAATAGTACTTCCCCAATGGCGGCTATAATTACGTGCCACTACATATATATATATATATATATAATCTTTTACTTGTTTCAGTCATTTAACTGTGGCCATGCTGGAGCACTGCCTTTTGAAGAATTTTTAGTCCAAGGAATTGACTCCAGTACTTTTTGTTCTTTGGTTTTTAAATCCTGGTACTTTATTGGTTTGTTTTGCCAAACCACTAAGTGACAGGGACATAAACATAACAACACTTGTTGTCAAGCAGTGGTGAGGGACAAACACAAAGACACATACATATATGATGGGCTTCTTTCAGTTTCCGTCTACCAATTCCACTCACAAGGCTTTAGTTGGCCCAAGGCTATAGTTGAAGACACTTGCCAAGGTGCCATGCAGTGGGACTGAACCCAGAACGACATGGCTGGGAAGCAAACTTCTTACTACACAGTCATACCCGTACTTATAAATAAGAGGGGGCTTTTCTGATAATTTTACTTCTTTAATAATTAGATGCTGATAAACCATTAGGTTTATAGATGCAGGAGTGGCTGTGTGGTAAGTAGCTTGCTTACCAACCACATGGTTCTGGGTTCGGTCCCACTGTGTGGCACCTTCGGCAAGTGTCTTCTACTATAATCTTGGGCCGACCAAAGCCTTGTGAGTGGATTTAGTAGACGGAAACTGAAAGAAGCCCGTCATATATATATATATATATATATATATATATATA
>NC_069004.1:19766498-19774976 GCF_001194135.2 Octopus bimaculoides
ATGTAAATGTGTGTGTGTCTGTGTTTGTCTCCCCACCATCGCTTGACAACCGATGCTGGTGTGTTTACGTCCCTGTAACTTAGCAGATCGGCAAAAGAGACTGATAGAATAAGTACTAGGCTTCCAAAGAATAAGTCCTGGGGTCGATTTGCCCGACTAAAAGCGGTGCTGCAGTCAAATGACTGAAACAAGTAAAAGAATATAATTATTAAAGTGGAATAATTATCAGAAAAGCCAGTCCTTTTCGTCTTCTGCGTATGCATGCGTGCGTGTGTGTGTGTGGTCATTTCATTTCCACTTGCTATGCTGGCATGAGTTGGACAGGTCATCCTGTTTCAATTCATTTCTTATTGAGAGATGCAGCTTCCATGGACGAGTACTTGCCTGCATATACAGCCCTGTATTTACCTGCATCAATCAATGGGAACAACATATGTATATATATATATGCATGTGTGTGTGTATATATGCATGTGCACATCGTTGCTTATGTAATGAAATACTCATGTACACATATACATATATAAATGTACACGTGTCTATTGTAAAATTTTGTGCAACAGACCAAATTTGTCATCAGCCAACAATAGTTATTATTAATACTGTGCCAGGAAGCGAAAGCTCTGAGACCAATGGAAGATGTGGATGCTAATAAACTAACAAGCCAACCAACACAATGCATGTGTATGAATTAGTGACTAGTTAGAGAATCACAAGGAATAAATCAGCATAAAATATCTGTTATGACTCACAACTCCAGACCACTATCACCAAGAGTGTAATTTGGATGATGTCAACTTAACTTCAAGAAAATCTGCTGGTGTGACTCAATGACTAAAGCGCTACTAAAACACTCTGAGACTAATATCACTTGCTTGCCAATGGTATTATGTTTTTTGAAACAAGTGTAGTCTATAATATAAAGTTGGTCATTACTTATGACTTTCTTTTACTCTTTACTCTTTTACTTGTTTCAGTCATTTGACTGCGGGCATGCTGGAGCACCGCCTTTAGTCGAGCAGATCAACCCCAGGACTTATTCTTTGGAAGCCTAGTACTTATTCTATCGGTCTCTTTTACCGAACTGCTAAGTTACGGGGATGTAAATACACCAGTATCGGTTGTCAAGCGATGTTGGGGGGGACAAACACAGACACACAAACATATACACACACATACATATATATATATATATATATATATATATATATATATATACGACGGGCTTCTTTCAGTTTCCGTCTACCAAATCCACTCACAAGGCTTTGGTCGGCCCAAGGCTATAGTAGAAGACACTTGCCCAAGGTGCCACGCAATGGGACTGAACCCAGAACCATGTGGTTGGTAAGCAAGCTACTTACCACACAGCCAATCCCACGCCTATGACTGTATATTGTTTGTAAAAAGATGAGAAAATCGGTTGAAATACAGAATGTCCATTTACAATTTGTAAAATAAGGAAATAATAAACACCTTTAAAGACAAATGAAAGTGATTTAAATATTGGTTTCAAATTTTGGCACAAGGCCAGCAATTTCAGAGGAAGGGTGAGTCGGTTACATCGACCCAGTACTTAACTGGTACTTATTTTATTGCCCCAGCAGGATGAAAGGCAACGTTGACTTCAGTGGAATTTGAACTCAGAACATAAAGATAAACAAAATGTTTAGCAGTATTTTGTCTGTCCTTATGTTCTGAGTTCAAATTGTGCTCAGGTTGACTTTGCCTTTCATCCTTTTGGGGTTGATAAAGTACCAGTTGAACACTGGGGTTGAAGTAATCAACTTACCCCTCCCCCCCATATTGCTGGCCTTGTGCAAGAATTTGAAACCAATATCAAAATAAAGTACATATCTTAAAACTTTAATGATATATTTAACATGCAAAGAAATTGATTATGGATTTCAACTTTAATAGATCCAATAAATTGTGGAAGTTCATCATCATCATCATCATCGATTAATGTCCACTTTCCATGCTAGCATGGGTTGGACGATTTGACTGAGGAATGGTGGACCAGGAGGTGACACCAGGCTCCAATCTGATTTGGCAGAGTTTCTACAGCTGGATGCCCTTCCTAACGCCAACCACTCCGAGAGTGTAGTGGGTGCTTTTACGTGCCACCGGCACAAAGGCCAGTCAGGCAGTACTGGCAACGGCCACGCTCGAAATGGTGTACTTTACGTGCCACCTGCACAAGAGCCAGTCCAGGGGCACTGGCAATGACCTCGCTTGAATGTTTTTTCATGTGCCAGTAAGGCAACAAAAATAATTTGTGGACACCTCTGTATATAAATGTTGCAGAGAAATGTGTTAAAGAATACATCACAAAAGTTTTTAGGCATGTGGGAAGATACTATATTCCCGATTACTCTAATGCATGTTGGCATGGAAACACTGATGAAACAACTTCATATATATGATTTAGTCTGATGAAAACTACAGAGCTAAAATTTTGAAGTAACTGTTGGTCTTTTCTTGGTGAATCTAACTATATCATCATCATCATCACCCTCATCATTATCATCATCATTTAATGTCTTCTTTTCCATGCTTGCATGGGTCAGCCAGATGGAATTTGTTGAGGCAGATTTTCCACTGTTACTAACCCTCATCTGTTTCCGAGCAAGTTGTTATTTCCCATAGCCTGACATGTTTTCCATGGAAGACTGGAAACAAACAGCATCATTTGTATGACAATACAGCTCATTTGCAGCCATCATATGAGATTTATGCAGTAGTGATATGATGAAGTAGCTGTATGCTGTCAACTTAATGTGACAGTCCCCTGAAGGGAATAATAATCCTTTTGTCTGTCCTTGTTTGTCTCCTCTATGTTTAGCCCCTTGTGGGCAATAAAGAAATAAGAATTGTGGACAGAATCCTCAGCATGCCAGGCGAAATGCTTAACCGCATTTCCTCCGTCCTTATATTCTGAATTCAAATTTCACTGAGGTCACTTCTGCCCATTCATTCTTTCAGGATCGATGAAATAAGTACCAGTTTATACAAACATTTGATCACTATAAACAAATCATCTGTGTGGTTGTTCAGTAAGAAATTGTAAACATAAGGACACATGAAATGTGTCAAAGCCGACAGGAAGCAGTGCAGCTTCCTAGGTCTAACCAACAGGAGTATTATTCCCTTCAGGGGACTGTCACATTAAGTTGACAGTATACAACTATTTCAAAGAAGCATTACATTTGACTGAGTAATCTGAATACTAAAGGGTTAAAACATAGTGAAACAGTGTCATGAAGATTTATAAATTTATGCATTAAAAGATATGTGGATGTTACATTTTTATCTTTTACATGTTCTAGACCAAATACTGGGACACTAACATTTGTGTGTGTGTGTGTGTGTGTGTGTTATTAGCATTCAAATCAACCATATTCAGCCTAAATATTCTATTTGTTTTTTTGTTCAAACTGACCAGATTCAGCCTTTTACACCTACCCTACACCTAACCTTTCGCATCTACCCTTTCACACCTACCATTCCCTAAAAGTAAACAATCACATCATTGAAATCTCAAAGCTACGAGATAATTCATGATTAATTCAAAACAATATGAATAAATAAGTATGGCATTTGACAGTGTAATCTGCTAAAGGGTTAAATGCTTCTCAGTATTATGAGGATTGACAGACACATATATCGGCAGAAGAGATAGTAGATGTTCAAATATGCTGCCTCACACCATGGAATTTCTACAGGTCCTGCTAGTTACATTTTTTTTTTTTTTTTTTTTTTTTTTTTTGCAAGAATTTTCATCTGAAACAGATTTTGGTTATATTATTAACCATTTAGCATTCAGGCTATTCTGTCAAATCTAATGCTTATTTATTCACATTGTTTTCAATTCATCATGCATTATCTCATAGCTTTGAGATGTTAATGATGTGATTGTTTATTTTTTGAAGGTAGGTGTGAGAGGTCAGATATGACCAGTTTGAGCACAAAAGAGGTAGAATATTTGGGTTGGATATCGCTGGCAGAATTGTTGACAGAATTGTTAACAAGGTGGCAAGCTGGCAGAAACGGTAGCACGCCGGGCGAAATGCTTAGTGGTATTTCGTCTGTCTTTACGCTCTGAGTTCAAATTCCGCCAAGGTCAACTTTGCCTTTCATTCTTTCAGGGTCGATAAATTAAGTACCAGTTACACACTGGGGTCGATGTAATCGACTTAATCCTTTTGTCTGTCCTTGTTTGTCTCCTCTATGTTTAGCCCCTTGTGGGCAATAAAGAAATAAGAATTGTGGACAGAATCCTCAGCATGCCAGGCGAAATGCTTAACCGCATTTCCTCCGTCCTTATATTCTGAATTCAAATTTCACTGAGGTCAATTCTGCCCATTCATTCTTTCAGGATCGATGAAATAAGTACCAGTTGAGCACTGGGGTCAATGTAATCAGCTTAACTACTCTTGGGTATGAGTATAAAAACTGCATCCGTCTGCCAGGCCATGTCAGTGTAGCAGAGTAAGCTCATCAAACCAGTATGATTTCAAGCTCAAATTCACAGCCTACTCATTAGACCATGGTTGTTGGAGAGAATATACTGAAGCCGTTATCCTGCAGTGGACTGAACATGGGCAATCTATGGCTGGTTTAAATGCTGAAGGTCTAAACCCAATAAGCACACTCACCAACTGTTATTCTATATTATATTCCCAAAATGTTCTTCATACCTTCTCAATGTGAACTGCAGCTGTTCTGTTGACAGGTTTTAACATGACTCCTCTTCTAAAATATTACTACGTTTACATTATAACATTTAACCTATTTTCTGTATTTTAAATATTTGTTTACAATTCAGTTAGTTTTTGATTCTTCTTTCTAGTTACCCTATGCATCCTTATATTATGCAGAGTAGCCATCTATTTCCTCTATAGCGAGACATCTGTGTCTGTCCCTCGATCATATTTTAGCCTCTCCTGCACCTATTATAAAGTCACCTTCCTCTCTACTCAACCAAACTCAATCAAGGGTCTTTTTCTTTGTCTTGTGAGTTACTTGGCAACTTCACTAGTACTGGTGTTATGAAAAAAAGCACTCAATACACTCTGTTAAGAGGTTGGCTTTAGGAATGACATCTGGCTGAATAAACCATGCCAAAACAGTCATTGGAGCTCAACTCAGTCCTCCAGTTCATTGGATCTTGTCAAACTATACAACTCATTGTATAGAAGACATAGCATGAGAGACAGACATTAAATGACAAAGAGGATCTGCAGAGGATCATGATCATAATGATCTTGATATTTTCACATAAATTCATTCATCATCCAAGGCTTGCCTTTGCAAACAAAGATTCATGAAGGAGGCTGTCCACATTGAGTGCAAGCTCATTGGTGATTGATATGACCAATGTGGGAACAAGTAGACCCAGTTAATCCCAATACTCAAGTTATTTATTATGGTCACAAAATATTGTATGATTATTGCTGTACTCAGGGTTGTCTCTGGCTGATGTTCTGTGCACCAGTAGACATTTCTACTGAGGCACATTACAGCCTCATAAATGGAGTTACTGTAGTTGTGAGGAAAATTATGTTCTAGGTTTGGTGTATCATTCCTTTCTAAATCTCCATTTGTCTCCCAAAAACTGCCCAGTTTGATGTCCCAAAGGAGGAGACACACTCATGAATGGTATTGCCATCTGACCTCACAATTAGAGGCTATAGCAGACCACTGACAATGGTCAATGTGACAGACACCAAGGGATTTCATAAGAGTATTGTACTTTTTCTTTGGTGCTCATTGTTGCCATAGCATTCATATAGAGCTCAGCCTTGGGCAGGCAATAATCTTCCATCTTGGAAATGTGCCCTGCCTTATGCATTTGCAGTTTTAACAACATGGCCTCAGTGCATGTGACTTCTGCTTGTTCAGAGACTTCAGTCATCATCATCATCATCATCATTTAATATCCAATTTCCATGCTGGCATGGGTTAGCTGGTTTGACTGGAACTGGTAAGCTGAAGGGCTGCACCAAGCCCCATGTCTGTTCTGGCATGGTTTCTATGGCTGGATGCCCTTCCTAATGCCAACCACTTTACAGTGTGTACTGAGTGTTTTTTCTTTTTTACGTGCCACTGGCATGAGTGCCTTTTACGTCACCAACATGGGTGCCTTTTACGTGTCACCAGCAGATAAAAAAGCAACTCTAGTGGATGTTGATGATGATGCACTGATGCTGCTGGAGGAAGTGCTCAAGGAACCATCATAGGTGATAACAGTTGGTAACCTATAACTCAGAGCTACATAGGGGTACACACTTACCATATTAACATATATGTGGTGCTACAGCATGGCCTTGGCCATGATAGCTAAAGCAAACTACAAAACATAGATACTCTGACTACAAGTTAAATTTGTTTTTAATCATTTCCTCATAGATGTTGTTGTTTATGATTACTTCACATATATTAAAGCTGTTCATAGTTATTCAGACATTTTCTCTTTTAAAATAAAATACATATCTAAAGTTTGAAATGTTGAAATGGTGATATTTGGTGTGAACCTCTGCACACTAGGTTCACGTCTCACCACAGATTGATTGAGTGGATTGGATTGGATTGGATTGCCTATGTTCAGTCCACTGCAGGATGAAGACTTCAGCACATTCTCTCCGCCAACCATGATCTGATGTGGAAGCTGTGAATTGGGGCTTGAGATCATATTGGTTTGATGAGCCTACTCTACTACACTGGCTTGACATGGCTTGATTGATATTGTAACATAAACCAGTCTATCGTGATTGTGCCAGTACTGCTGGACTGGCTCCTGTGCAGGTGGCACGTAAAAAACACCATTTGAGCATGGCCGTTGCCAGTACAGCCTGACTGGCCCTCGTGCCAGTGGCACATATAAAGCACCCACTACACTCTCAGAGTGGTTGGTGTTAGGAAGGGCATCCAGCTGTAGAAACTTTGCCAGATCAGATCGGAGCCTGGTGCAGCCATCCGGTTTGCCAGTCCTCAATCAAATCGTCCAACCCATGCTAACATGGAAAGCAGATGTTAAACGATGATGATGTTATGACTGGTCTTAACTGTATGTTCTGATCGGTCTTAACTATACTAGCCCCTTTGACCGTTCACATTTTTATCTCCTAAATTTCTCGTTCTACTGTTGTTTTATTTTTCCAGATAAAAGACTTGACCCCTTTTGCAAGCACCTTGGACAGCGATACACTGGACACATGGAGGTTTGTTTTGGCAGCCAACAACAAAACAATTCCCGTCGACACTAACCTGAAAAGTCTTAATGAAATTGTTAATGATCCTCAAGTGTCCTGCCATCTTCCTGGCAGTGGCCAGCGAGTCTGGGTCCCCTGTCTGCCCCCACCATCATACCAACGGGTCAAAAGTTCCCTCGCACCACCATCACCCTCTCCTACGCCACCTCCATTATCATCGTCATTGTCGTCCCAACAACCACAATCATCATCATCATCACAACCAGCACCACCTCCATCATCATTATCATCACCATCATCATCATCATCTCAACCACCACCATCACCATCTTCATCACCCTCATCGTCATATTCATCATCTTCATCTCAGAACAACAAACGAGCCACTCAACAATTAAAAGTTAATTTAAAAATTGATCCAAAAAATATCGGTTCCACAGGTGAAAGTGATAAAGAATGTTTCAAGAAGCTTACTGGTCATTCTCCAAAACATCTGTCCACTTCTCCCCTGACAATTTCACCCATTTTCAGTAACCTTAACAATAAGAAGAAGAATGAAACATCTTTTGATGATTCGCTTTTTGGATCAGAGAATTTTATGTGTGATAAACCCGCTCAAGAAATTGACCCAGGGGTAACATCGTCAGCCCAACACCAAGATCTCCTCAAGCAAGACATATTATCTGATAGTGAAATATTAGATTTGGAAGAAACCTTAGTTGAACCAAAGAGCCCAGTGTGGGCCGACAGATCTGACCGGTCTGTGAAAAACCTCTCTCAGGACACTAATCTGGCCCAGTCAAATTCGCAAGATGACCGTTCTAAAAGTGTTTCAGAAAGAGAAAATATGCAAACACTTAATGTAGCTTTACCTGAAAATCTCCCAAGTACACGAATTGTCCCACAGTTCCATAGCACACCCGTTCATCGTATATCAGTCTCTAGTCCTCTGGCTTCTCCGACTCCAGTTTCCAAACCTCAGTTAACTGAGTCTGCCAATAAAAGTAATGATACCTTACCTTCCAAAGCAACAAAAGGCCACACTCTGAGTTCTTCCCATAAGCTGAAGAGAAAGGCTATCAGTAACCAAATGAAGGTAATGAAGAATTTTGACTTTTCTTATTTATTTATTTATTTATTTATTTTTTTTTTTTGTTCATTACTCAACTATGAAAGTAATAAGTAGAAATTATTTTACACTACCTATATACAATATATTTGTAAATCTCTACTAAGTGAGTCTTTCATCAATACTTTAAGTATTGTG
>NC_069004.1:19775000-19782842 GCF_001194135.2 Octopus bimaculoides
TTGTGGAGCTTATTCTGTTGTTGGCACTCCGTCGCTTACGACGTCGAGGGTTCCAGTTGATCCAATCAACGGAACAACCTGCTCGTGAAATTAACGTGCAAGTGGCTGAGCACTCCACAGACACGTGTACCCTTAACGGAGTTCTCGGGGATATTCAGCGTGACACAGTGTGACAAGGCTGACCCTTTGAATTACAGGCACAACAGAAACAGGAAGTAAGAGTGAGAGAAAGTTGTGGTGGAAGAGTACAGCAGGGTTCGCCACCATCCTCTGCCGGAGCCTCGTGGAGCTTTAGGTGTTTTCGCTCAATAAACACTCACAACGCCCGGTCTGGGAATCGAAACTGTGATCCTATGACTGCGAGTACGCTGCTCTAACCACTGGGCCATTGCGCCTCCACAGAGCCTACTCTATGCTGAGGAGATCTAATAAGGCCAAAACATAACTGAAGTTGTCTCCCTTGCTTGCTGATATTGTTAAAATATTAATCAATGAGAAAATGTCATCTTTTCGTCATCATATAAATATTTCTAATTAGATTTTTGATGTACACTAGATTAGTTATATTAATATACACACACACTGTAAAGGGGATAGCAAACAATCAGAGGGAGTATAGTTGTGAGGTCCCTTTAGCCTTGTCTCACCAAGGACTTCTCAACCTCTCTAGTGTTATTGCAATGAGATAATGCACCTAGTACACACTGTGCAGTGATTGGTGATAGGAAATGCATCTAACTGTAGAAACCAAACCAAAGTGACAAGTCTGAGCACTGGTTTGTGAGAGCATTAGCTCCAAGTAAGAAATAACTTGGATTGTGATGGCCCATCCAACAAATGCCAACATGGTAATCAAACAAATGGTGGCGGTGGTGGTGGGGGGGTTGTGTGTGTTTGCACAGGTGGCTTCTGTACAGTTTCCACCTCCCGAATTTCAGCCACTAAGCATTGGTCAGCATAAGGCTATAGTAGAACATACTTGCCCAACATGCTACAGAATGGGATGGAATCTGAATTAGGAAGCAAACTTCTTAACAACACATCAAAGCCTACATGTAATATCTGTCTGTGTGGTTTGCTTGGGTCAAATGGGACTTGTTGAGGCAGGTTCTCTACAGCTTGATGGCCTTCCTGTCACCAAACCTCACGTGTTTCAAAGTAAGATATTCTTCCTCTTGCTGGACATGTTTTTTTTACAGAGGATCTGAAATGAACAACACCACTTATATGACAGTGATGCTTGTTTACAAGTATCACACAGTGTCAAGATGAAACAGAATCACACTTATACACATATGACAGGCTTCTTTCAGCCTTCACTTATCAGATCAATTCACAAGGCTTTGGTCAGCCTGAGGCTTTAGTAGAAGTCGCTTGCTCAAGTTGCCATGCAGTGGGATCGAACCTGTTAATATCAAATTAATAAAAGGTAGTATCAAAAAATATTAGGTAAAAAATTATGTTATACATAAAAACCATTGAGAGTGTATGGTCTTGTAGTTAGGGGTGTTGCACTCGCAATCATGAGATCTTGGTTTCAGTTCCTGGACTGGGTGGTGTGTTGTATTCTTGAACAAAACACTTCATCTCACATTGCTCTGCAATCACTTCGACACCTGATGTGTGGTACTCTGTGCTCCTGTTCAGGCAACATTGATTTGATGGAAGAAGTGAGCTAATGTGCAGCACATGCATTTGATCACTATAATAAAAATCATTTGTACAAATTGTTGAGCAAGAAATTGCAGATCCATCTTTTCTTAGACTACGAGAGACTATCATCATATGCAAAAACCACTTGTCCCTTATGGGTGAGGGAAATCTGAATGATGAAATGGTAAAGAGCAAAGTGGAATACAGAGAAAAGGTGAAGAAGCACGACTCTAGATAGTTACTTTGTTTGGAATATCAGGCAAATCTCTTTCAACTCACAGGCTCTTTTACAGTTGACTTAGTGAATCTCACTTCTTGGAGTAGTTCTGGGAAATCTACATTTAGTAAAGGATGTTTAGTTATGACTGAAAATAAGAACTTTTAAAGGCTGGAACTTCCATTACCATATTTCTGTTGAATTACACTGTCTTCATTTCAATTGATTTTGAAAATAATGAAGAATTTAGTAAAATATTTTTGTCATTTTTATGCTGGTGTTTGGAACAGATATTAACGTGAAATTTTGATTGAAGTTTTTAATTTAGATCATTTTAAAACAGAGAGTTTGCGTCATAGAACCAAGGTCAGTCTTGGGCAGGTTGGTATCAAAAGGGTTAAAAACTGTCACTCTGTCAGTTATGATGACGAGGGTTCCAGTTGATCCAATCAATGGAACAGCTTGCTCGTGAAATTAATGTGCAAGTGGCTGAGTACACCACAGATAGGTGTACCCTTAATGTAGTTTACAGGAAGATTCAGCGTGACAGGCTGACCTTTTGAAATACAGTTACTACTCACTTTTACCAGTGAACTGGAGCAGAGTGAGATGATTTGTCTTGCTCAAGGATACAATGTGCCAACAGGCATCAAACTCGTAACCCTATGATCGTGAGCTGAATGTCTCCACCACTAAGCCACTTGCCTTCATACATTAAATATAGTCCTAAACTACACAAGGACTGAGAAACAGCATGATCACAACTGGAACATGTTTGGTCATAGGTCTGCTTGATCAGGACTGACCTAGTGTTAAACAACAACAACATGTATTAACAGTTATTTAATCAGAGACAAGTAAAGCATGATTGAATTAAAAGAAACAAAATTACCATACGGGACAGGCATCATCATCATCATCATCATCGTTTAACGTCCGCTTTCCATGCTAGCATGGGTTGGACGATTTGACTGAGGACTGGTGACTCCAATCTGATTTGGCAGAGTTTCTACAGCTGGATGCCCTTCCTAACACCAACCACTCCAAGAGTGTAGTAGGTGCTTTTACGTGTCACCGGCACGAAGGCCAGTCAGGCGATACTGGCAACGGCCACGCTCAAAATGGTGTATTTTATGTGCCACTCGCACAAGAGCCAGTCCAGGGGCACTGGCAACGATCTCGCTCGAAAGTCCTTACATATGCCACGGGCACAAGTGCCAGAAAGACGACGCTGGCTACAGGTGCCATCCTGCAATCCGATTCCAGCAGTGCATTTTCGGGAGGCCCAACTTTGCATATAAGACCTGGAGTAAATTTCTGAGATCATTTTTCAGAAAAACTGTGAGTCTTATATACCACCAGGTATGGTGAATTAAAGCAATTATTTAATTCATCATCATCATCATTATTATCGTCATTATTTAATGCCCATTTTCCATACAGACATGGGTTGGACAATTTGACAGGAATTGGCAAATCAGAAGGCTACCCCAAGCTCTACTGTCTGTTTTGGCTCTTCCTAATGCCAGCCACTTTACAGAGTGTATTGGATGATTTTTGTGTGGCACCAGCAGTGGTGAGGTCACCAAGTGACTTGCAAGACAAAACTCCGCAACTGGTGGGAGGAGGGAGTCATATTGAGGGATGGAGAAGGTGTTTTGCATTAGAAGAGAAATATTCAATGACAATAAATCTTATTATTTAAATGAGAAATTAAGATGGCAAACTGGCAGAGTTGTTAGCACATCAGGCTGAAATACTTAATGATATTTCATCCATCTGTACGTTCTGAGTTCAAATTCTGCCAAGGTCAACATTGTCTTTCATCCTTTCAGGGTTGATAAAATAAGTACCAGTTGAATACTGGATTTGATGTAATCGACTTATCCTGGCCCCCAAAATGGCTGGCCTTGTGCTAAAATTTGAAATCAATATTTAAATGCAATCAATATTTAAATTGGCACATCTAGGTTGGGTTTTTTTTTTTTAAATTGTTTTTTAATGATTTAATTAATTTTAATGAAAGTTCTGATTTTATTTCAGCAATGGTCATTAAACTCTACCCTTACGTCACAAATTGATATTGCTACACCAAAGAATAGCTGTGGTTTTAAAGTCAGCCAGATCCAATGCAAAGATACAAAATCCTCCCATAAGGTCAGTCTCCGCAGGAGAGTCATGGGGTAGGGGTGGGCTTAGTTCATTTCATCAACCACTTATTTCTGATTGGTACTTAATATAGAATTTTGTATTTGGTTTGCAAGATTCCAGATACTCGTATGTTGAAACAGACTTTGTTGTATTTTGGGAAGGTCATTATGCCAATAATAAACACCCACACTGGTTTGATTTCATGTCTTTTTATTATTGTTAGTCAACTTAAAGGTGGTGAGCTGGCAGAATTGTTACCATGTTGGACAAAATACTTAGTGGCATTTCTTCTGACTCTTTATATTACTTCTTTATGTTACTTGAAGTTGACTTTGCTCTTCATCCTTTCAGAGCTGATAAAATAAGTACCAGTTGAACACTAGGATCGATGAAATCAATTTACTCACTCCTATAATCACTGGCCTTGTGCCAAAATTTAAAACCATTATTATTCATCAACTATTTAATCATTTAACCAATTAACTAACCAGTTATTTGATTAATTATCCAGTTAATCAGTCTGTAAAAAGTTTGATAGTTGTCATAGAGACTTTAGTCTCTCTCTATCACCTTTCAACAGCATTATATATGAAGAGACATTAGAACAATTTTACAACATAATAAAAATAAGTTTTATTTTTTTTGATGATGCTTGGTTTCACAATTCCTGTCATTCAGCTTAGCAGCCGCTGATTAAGTTGTAGTTGGTATTGGAAAGTTAAGAGCTTCCTTGATGCCTGCCAGAGAAGCAAGTAGCTATCACCATCGAAGGCATCGTGGTGAAGAGTGCTTCGTTGAGGAGCGAGGAGTTGTCACGAAGAAGGTCTGTCGTGCAACTCCCTAAGAAAATGAAACTCACTCTTTAAGTACTAGTTTTACTATGCATGCGCACTCAAGGGGCTTCCGGTGGTGAAGTCCCTTGTGCATGCACAGAATAGTACTTCCTCAATGGCGGCTATAATTTCGTGCCACTACAAGTCCATCAGAGTTCTTTTGTAGCCATTTGCAATCTGTGATATGCCCTCTCTACACCAGGTCTATTTGTCCTCTAGTTTACAGATATTGTATTTATAATTATAGGAAGACCTGGAGCAGAGAGGTCAATACTGTTTTCCACTTCCATACCCTACACCTTGTCTTGTTAAATTATTATATTTTTTGTATTTTTTTTCCCCCTCAGGTTCAACACATCTGTTTGATGAGTCTTGAGTTACTTATGAGGACACGTGGAGACAGATGTCCAGATCCTCAGACAGATGATATCCAAGCTGCTTTCTGTGTTTTCTTACAAGATTCCAAACCTGGTGATATGGTAACAGTTGTTATTGTTGTTGATGATGACCACCTGTCTTTGAGGGCTCCAAAAGGCTCAAACCGTAGTCGTACATTACATGCTACAGCTCTACCTGAAGGGGTTGACATCATCCATGTGACAGATGAAACTGAGCTGATGCATAAAATAGAAAGTCTGGTTCAAAGGTTTGTAAACATAACTAAACTTAAACAAAATATTTCTAATATTGACCTTTTGACCTTTGACATTTCATAACCAGGGAAATTATCATTAGATGATCAATTATGTTGTTTAACCCCAGGTCAATCCTGATTGAGCAAACCTGTGATCATAGGTATTCCAGTATTAGACATATCATCTCTTTTTAACATATCTAAGACCAAATTATCTAATGTGTCTTCCTCTTTTTTCAAGACAATCAGGTGTGATCTGAGGGAGATTTGGCTGCTATTCTAGTATGTTAATTAATCTCATTGAGGCTCCTCATTGGTCCGTGAAATAGCTACAATATATTCAATGGTAGAGGAACTGGATGTTAAGATAGCCTATCCATTGGCTTGGCTTGACCCCTTAACTTCCAATAAGAGTCATAAAGGCACCTTTGTGGCATACAGTCCACCAGGTTTCCTTAATCTGTCACATCTGTGGGCCAGAGCTCAGGTCTCTATTAATGATTTAACTGTGCATCCCTGTAGCTGCCTCAGCCTTCCTCTACAACTCACCTTTTAACTCGCATCCCTTCACTCTTCTGTCTATGGCACTAATCACTCTGACACTGTGAACAATATCATTCCCTTACACTCCGTATTATCTCCCTAATATTGCCCCTTACCACCCCCTTTTCCTGCTTGACCTACTGCTATTTCCTTCACTCCTCCCCACAAATGATACTCTCCACCATGTACCTTATTATTATTACTATTTTTATTATTGCAGTTGGGATCCTGATATGCTCATTGGTTATGAAGTCACCACCTTGTCATGGGGTTACTTACTACAGAGGGCTGCCTACCTTAATATAGAACTGGCTTCCAAAATTTCCAGAATTCCAAGTAATTATTCTTTTAAATGTTTAAATGTCTGGGATGATATATTGTAAATACGATTACAAATTTTCTGGTTTATTCATCATTTGCACACAATAATTGAACAGGAAGGTCACAACACAAAATTGAGAGCCTACCAAAGTTAATGAGAGACTAAAATCCCTGCTACAACATATCAATTGTGACTACTTGAAGAAGAAGTTGTAGGTGGTGGTGCTGCTGCTGCTGCTGTTGTTGTAATTTCCATCAATAAAAGGTCCTTTTTGTTAAGCCAAAATCCAAAATCCAAGGCCTCTGCCAGGGATGTAGCCAGCCCACTTATGCGTACCTCTCCTTCATTGGACACTAAACTCGGCTTGCTTGCAAAGACTTGTTGGGGCAAGCGAAAGCGAAATTGTGATGGTACCTGTACCAGTGGAGCACTAAGAGCACTGTTCGAGCGTGATTGTTACCAGCGTTGCCTTACTGGCACTTGTGTCGGTGGCACGTGAAAGAACATTCGAGCGAGGTCATTGCCAGTGCCGCTGGACTGGCTCCTGTGCAGGTACCACATAAAAAACACCATTTTGAGCGTGGCCATTGCCAGTGCCGCCTGACTGGCGTTCATTGCCAGTACCACCTGACTGGCCTTTGTTGCCAGTACCACCTGACTGGCCTTCATGCCGGTGGCACGTAAAAGCACCCACTACACTCTCGGAGTGGTTGGCATTAGGAAGGGCATCCAGCTGTAGAAACTCTGCCAAATCAGATTGAACCTGGTGCAGCCATCTGGTTCACCAGTCCTCAGTCAAATCGTCCAACCCATGCCAGCATGGAAAGCGGACGTTAAACGATGATGATGATGATGATGATGATTTCTGAAATACATTATCTTTGTTTCAGCTAATTTTTAGAAAAATGAAGAATTTAGTAAAATGATTTTGCTATTATTAAGGTGGTGGCGGTGGTCGCAGTGGTGGCGGCGGTAACAACACAAATTAACATTAAATTCTTATGGAAAATTTTAGTTTAGATCACTTTAAAACAGGAAAACTGTATAGAACTGTATACAACTATAGAAAACTGTATAAAACTGTATGGAAAAACTGTATAAGATTATATAAAAAAACATAGGGAAATTGTATAGAACTGAGAGTAATCTTAGGAATGTTGATATCCAATTGATCAATCCTACTTGCTGTGTGGAGGCGCAATGGCCCAGTGGTTAGGGCAGCAGACTTGCGGTCATAGGATCGCAGTTTCGATTCCCAGACCGGGCGTTGTGAGTGTTTATTGAGCGAAAACACCTAAAGCTCCATGAGGCTCCGGCAGGGGATTGTGGCGAACCCTGCTGTACTCTTCCACCACAACTTTCTCTCATTCTTTCTTCCTGTTTCTGTTGTGCCTGTAATTCAAAGGGTCAGCCTTGTCACACTGTGTCACGCTGAATATCCCCGAGAACTACATTAAGGGTACACGTGTCTGTGGAATGCTCAGCCACT
>NC_069004.1:19783616-19806211 GCF_001194135.2 Octopus bimaculoides
CTGTCTTTAAAATGGGGGAATCATGTCTTTTTGTCTTTTTTATTTTTTACTTACTTAACAGTGGCCATGCTGGGGCAACATCTTGAAAAACTTTTACTTGAATGGATCAACTCCAGTACTTTTTTTTTAAGCCTGGTACTTATTCTATTGGTCTCATATGCCAAACTGCTAAGTTACAAGGATGTAAACACACCAACACCAGTTGCCAAGCAGTAGGGTGGGGGAACAATCACAAATATAAAGACACATATATATATATATATATATAAATAAATAAATAATACAGGATAGGACAAGAACACAAAACATCCAGACAGTTAGGTGATACAGGAAAGGGACAAAACATCCACATAGACGATACAAAGAAAACACGGACATGTCATTCGGAGTTTTCTTTCCTCAGTCGACATTCAGATTATCTTTGCCATTTCAGCTGGTTATTCTAGATATTGCTCCAATCTGGCCAGCCCCAAGGAAAAACTAAGCTAAGAGTATTAGATTCCTTGGAAGAAAGCAGCGAATATATATAATATAATAAAGGATAAATTCTTTATAAGAATTTATCAAGTAGTCAGCGTGAAAAAAACCTCATAATGAAAAAAATAATGAAAAAAATTTCGTAATGAAAAAAATTCATCATTTTTTCATAAATATAAATAATTTTATATATAAGGGCATTAACTGTGTAGTAATGCCTCACGCTTCGAGGGACTAAATAAGTAAAAAATAAGTCAGTTTTTGACTTATTTAGTCCCTCGAAGCGTGAGGCATTACTACACAGTTAATGCCCTTTATATATAAAATTATATATATATATATATATATGCACACGATGAGCTTCTTTCAGTTTCCATCTACCAAATTCACTCACAAGGCTTTGGTTGCCCAAAGTGCCACACAGTGCGACTGAACCCAGAACCATGTGGTTGGAAAGCAAGCTTTTTACCACATGACTATGCCTGTGCCTATGTTCTACACTAAAGATATCTTCTCTTCATCAATGCCTTACATTTACTTTACCACTTTTGTATTGGTTGGACAGTATTTCTGATGCTGTCTTTTACAACCAGATGGTCTTCCTGTTGACAAATATTTTATTCTCTTCTTATGACATGCAAGGAGACATGGTGTGCCTGTTCAAAAACTGACATACATTTGCTGTACTCCACAATAAAGATATTCTGGTAATAACGAAAACATTGACCATGATTTGACCAGTGACTGCTATCTTTTACTGGCTTCACTCATTAGACTGCTGCCGTGTTAGAGCACTGCTTTTAAGAATTCTTAGCCTAAAGAATCAACCCAAGTACATTTTTTAAAGCCTGATACTTATTCTATCGATTTCAATTGTTGGACCGCTAAGTTACAAAAAGTAAACAGACCAACACCAGTTGTTAAGCAGTGCTAGGAGACAATCACACACACACACACACACACACACACACACACACCTATATGTGGTTCAGAAGCAAGCTTCTTACCACACAGCCCACCTTCACCTATACCATAGGTTTACTGAAACAGTGGTTAGTCTTTCACAACAGAACTCTATAAAGTCGGTCTAATAACAGCAACATCCTGGAAAAATTTATTTTCAAATATTAATGATAAAGTTTTTTTCTTTTGCAATTTAAATAATTTATATAACCTTCAATACTTTGTTTTTCTATAAATCATTTCAAATAATTTCTTACATTTGACAGGTCACACTGAATATTTACACATTTGAGAATGTATATTTTCATGTGTTGCACCAACGGATACCACACTACTCAAACAAATCATTGACAACATGGTTCAATCACCAGACAGACTTACATAGGTTTGTCTTTGTCTTCATTTCATTTTGTTTTGGCTAAATTCAGCCATAGAACACCACACTTATCTTTTTATCTTTTACTTGTTTCAGTCATTAGACTGTGGCCATGCTTGAGCACTGCCTTGGGGGATTTTAATTCAAATGACTCAACCTCAGTACGTTTTTTTTAAGCCTGGTACTTATTCTATCGGTCTCTAGTGCTGAACTACTAAGTTACTGGGACAGAAGCACACAAACACCAGTTGTCAAGCAGTGATAGGGGACAAACACAGACACAAAGACACATACATGTAGACATGTATATATATGATGGGCTTCTTTCAGTTTCTATCTACCAAATCCACTCACAAGGTTTTGATCAGCCGAAGTCTATAGTAGAAGACACTTGTTCAAAGTGCCATGCAGTGGGATTGAACCTGGAACCATGTGGTTAGGAAACAAACTTCTAATCATTCAGCCATGCCTGTGCCTGGATAGATTTTATATAGAATTTTTTTTTCCTTTTTTGTTGATGGTTAAATGTTTGACTTGCTGTGATAGCTTTCGTTTCTCCTCCCCCTCCCCCCAACTCCTCCTCCTCCAGGTTTCTTTCAGTTTCCATCTACCAAATCCACTCACAAGGCTTTGGTCAGCCCAAGATGTTACACAGTGGGAGTGAACCTGGAACCATGTGACTGAGAAGCAGACATCTTACCACACTGCCACACCTGCACCTTAATTTAAGTAAAAATGAAGTCTAAAAACCATTTGTCAGTTTTGTTGGGAATGAGACAACCAACCTCCCTGGTTACAATGAACAAATAAACAGAAACAACACAGAGTAGGAAGGACTTTTTAGTCTTTCTGAGAAAGAGACAACTTCCCTGATGTTGGTGCCATACTGAGATATACCTAGTACACTATGTAAAGTGGTTGGTGACAGGAAAGGCATCCATTCGTAGAAAACATACCATAAAAATGGAACATACAAGTGAGACATACTTCCAAACCATCTTGGAGAGCAGTCTAATGACTGAAACAAGTAAAGGATAGAAGATAACAATAATAATGATGATACAGTTCTATATTTAAGAGATGAATTATTTACATTATTTACAATTGACGGATATTTGTCCTCATCTTGTTTGTCGTCGTCGTCGTTGTTGTTGTTCAGGTCACTGCCTGGAATCGAACTCGGAATCTTGGGGTTAGTAGCCTGCGCTCTTAACCACTACGCCATATGATGATCTTTTAAACTTGTATTGATAACAGTTTATATCCTTATCTTTTCCACATAGATTCGTCAAATTCATTAATGTAATTTGGTTTGTTTGACCATGTCTTTTTTCTTTTTTTTAATTGCATGTCAACAGATGGCGAGTATTGAATTACTACATTATCAGATCAAAAGGAAATACTTCCCTTATTGAAAGTCTGGACCTGATCAGCAAAACCAGTGAGATGGCCCGTGTATTTGGCATTGAGTTCTACCATGTTCTGTCAAGAGGTTCTCAGGTAAGGACCAACTCGATTTCAAATCTTTCCATTGACTTTAACTACAAGGCAACTCACTCCCAGATGGGTGCAATTGGTTCTGTTGATGTCTACTCTGAACATCTATAGAAAAAAAAACATAGGAACTGCAACAGAGGGAACTTCACTGAAAACAACTTTGAGGATTCTAGCCATCATTGCCACCATTATCAATCCTAGGTGCTTGCATGGCTGTGTGGTAAGAAGTTTGCTTCCCAACCACATAGTCTTGGGTTCATTCCCAGGGTGTGGCACCTTGGGCATCTGTCTTCAACTGTAGCCTTGTGAGTGGATTTAGTAGACAGAAACTGAAAGAAGCATATCATATATATATATATATATATATATGTATGTATGTGTGTTTGTGTTTATCCCCTACTACCTCTTGATAACAGGTGTTGGTTTGTTTATGTCCTCATAACTTAGTGGTATGGCAAAAGAGACTGATAGAATAAGTACCAACCTTTAAAAAAAATAAGTATTTGGGTTGATTCAGTTAACTAAAATTCTTCAAGGCAGTGCTTCAGCATGGCCACAGTCTAATGACTGAAACAAGTAAAAGATAAAAGATATCTGCTTTTTCCATGCTGTGCCAAACAGACGCTGGTGCCATGATTAACCAGTGAGCTTGTTAATATATATAATACTGAGGGTTAATATTTATCCCCACTTAAACATGGTTGTTCTGTTAGAACAAACTGTACTGTGGTAGTTACCATGAGAGATACTCTGATATTGGTAATTGTGACACCAGCACCTGTTCTGGTGCTGTTCTTTTATATATTGCTAGTGGGGAGATGAGTCGCTGCTCTCTCTAGCAGTAGAGTGTCCATCATTGACAAGACCAAGAAAGGTTGAAACCATGTGATCTGGTGGTCTCAGCACTAGAGATGGCAAGGATTTATTTCCTCACTAGAGATATACACAAAAGTGCATTTTGCACCAAAAAGGCCAATATGAGAGTTTCTCTCATGGTATTCACCGCAGTATAGTTTGTTCTAAGAGAACATCCACATTTAAGTAAGGATAAATATTACCTCTTGGTATTAACACTGCCACTGTTGCTAATATATACTCTAATAATTCTATCAATCCAAAATATGATCAGTCCTCATCAGATACTCAAGCAAAATTTCACAAGAACTCATCATATTTTGATGTTTGTTACCAGGCATGGCTGTGTGGTAAGAAGTCTACTTCCCAACCACATGGTTCTAAGTGCAGTCCCACTGCGTGGCACCTTGGGCAAGTGCCTTCCTTGGGTTGACCAAAGCCTTGTGAGTGGTTTTGGTAGACAAACTGAAAGAAGCCTATTGTATATATGTGTGTGTGTGTATCTGTGTTTGTCCTCCACCACCACTTGACAACTGGTGTTGGTGTGTTTATGTCCACATAACTTAGTAATTCGGCATAAGAGAACGACTGAAGAAGTAGCAAGCTTATAAAAAAGCACTGGGGTCAATTCATTGACTAAACAAATTCTTCAGGGTGGTGCCCCAGTCTAATGACTGAAACAAGTAAAAGATTTACTGAAACACTTTTAAGTTTGCATTTGTTATTGTTGATTTTATTTTTCTTTGAATCTTTTTTTTGCAGTACCGAGTTGAATCAATGATGTTAAGAATTGCCAAACCTCTCAATTTCGTGGCCGTATCTCCAAGCGTACATCAACGGAGTAAGATGCAAGCACCTGAGTGTATTCCACTTACTCTTGAACCACTTTCCAATGTCTACACTGATCCAGTCGTCGTTTTAGATTTCCAGTCTCTCTACCCTTCCATCATGATTGCTTATAATTATTGTTTCTCAACTTGTCTTGGCCGACTTGATCATTTGGCTACAGCTCAGTAAGTACCACTGTCTTTATGAAATTCTAAGATGTTCTTTACCTCATTCATCTAAACTAATGGTTCTCAACCATTTTTTACTTATGGATCCCTTTGACTCTTATTTTACTTGGGTGGATCCTCGTAGCCATTCCATGTTTAAAAATCCCCAAATTTTTTTATAATTAAATATTGTGGAATGACTATTGGGAAGTGACTGCAGATTTGCCTGGGTGCCAAGCATTCTTTCCCATCCCAGTTACGGAAAAACTGGACATTTTAATGTGGTGTGAAAGAAAGGAAGTTGTAAATCTAGTCGAGTTAATGGTTCCTCATGAAGATAATATGGATGCCGCGCGGGCTCGAAAGATTGACTGTTATGTAAACCTCCTAAAGAAATGTGAAGACGCAGGCTGGAAAGCGGAGCATTTTCCAATCGATGTTGGATGTAGAAGATTTGTAGGACACAGTGTGAGATGACTGCTGTTATCATTAGGCCTGACTGGTAGCACTTGCATGTACGAGTTGTTTGCAAGACATATATAATAGTATAACCAATTTATTGCACACAAACTTTAACAACAAAATCTTATATGAACCCTGGTTGAGAACTACTGATCTAACCCAAGGGTTCTCAACCATTTTTTACCCATGGACCCCTTTGATTACAATGTTATTCTGATGAACCTCTATAGCCATTCAATGTTTAAAAGCTAGTTTTATAGATACTTCTTTCAAAATTCCTATTTTGTATATTCAGTTATGTGAAACTGTGTGGCTTAGTGGTTAGGATTATCCACTCATGATCATAAGGTCACGAGTTCAATTCCCAGCGGCACGTTTTGTCCTTGAGCAAGACACTTTATTTTCACGTTGCTCCAGTCCACTCAGCTGGTAAAAATGTGTAGTACTTGTAATTCAAAGGGTCAGCCTCGTCACACTCTGTGTCACATGGAATCTCCCTGAGAACTATGTCTGTGGAGTGCTCAGCCATTTGCACATTAATTTTACAAGCAGGCTGTTCTGTTGATCGGATCAACTGGAGCCCTCATCATCGTAAGCAATGGGTTGCTAGTGCCATCCCATATTCAGTTATGTATATCTTTCAACTGAGAGATGAAAGTGAAAAAAAAAATTGTTGTTAGTTACTGCAATGATCTTGATGAGTAAGATAATCAATCCTTCAAAAACCCTTGGGTCCATGGAAGAAAATTCATTGATATAAAAGGATCCTTTTGTATTGAAAAGGTTGAGAACCAGTAGTTTAGTCTGTTGTCATTGTTTAGTAAAGGCACGTGGCTCAGTGGTTAAAGTGTCAGGCTCTCAATCATGAAGTAGTGAATTCAATTCCCAGACTGGGCTGTGTGTTTTGTTCTTGAGCAAGACATTTTATTTTTTCATATTGCTCCAGTTCACTCAACTGTCGAAATGAGTTGCAACGTCACTGGTGCCAAACTGTATCAGCCTTTGCTTTTCCCTTCGATAATATTGGTGGTGTGGAAAGGCAAAACTGATATGTGTGGGTGACTGCTGGTCTTCCATAAACAACCTTTCCTGGACTTGTGCTTTGGAGGATAAGTTTCTAGGTGCAATCCTATGGTCATTCATGAATGAAGAGGATCTTCCTCTTCATTGCTTAGCCCCAGTGTGACACATACATACAGACTTATGAAGAAAGGCATTACATCCATGACCACCCCATCTTTGTAGCAGTTTCATATCACTACATTATCTAATGTGTCTTTTTCATTTTCTTAAGATAGTACAGTGTGATTTGAGAGGATGATTTAGCTGCCATTTCTAGCAAGTTGAGTTATTTGTTTTATTCTATGGAATAACTGATTAAGGTGCTAGAACTTCTAATTTAACATAGGCTCAAGACCACAAAATTTAGTGGGCAAGAAGGGTCGGTCGTTGAATTACTTAATTCTAATACTTAGGGGCTGCTTAATTTTATTAACTGCCTCAAAGTTGACAACAGCAGAATTTGAACTCAGAACCTAAAGGGATATTTTGTTTGGTATTTTACTGGTTTTGCTCCTTCCTATCCTGTAATAATAAGAATGTTACAGACATAGTCAAGGTGGCAGTTATACCCATTTTGGCTTGGAAACAGAGAAATGGTAAAACATGCACCAAACATGGTACTAACAAGAAAAACAAAGCATTTGCAGCACATGCACACACACACAATTCTAGACTCCCCAGACACATTTTCAATAAAAACACCACCACTGCCACCAACACCAACAACAACAATAATAACATAATGTTTATTGTTGCTAAGTAATATGTATTATTATGCTTTGATCTTTTAGTGAAGGTCCCATTAAATTTGGTTGTACTCAATTAAAGATTCCACCAGATCTAATCAAGGTAGGTTCTTTTATCTTTCTTCCTATTTTTATGCTTTTTACATTTCAAAATTTTTTTTTTAATTTTCAATATTCATCTCTTTGATCGGTCTTTTTGATTTTTTAACTTTTTTTGAGTGCTATTACAACATTCAAATTGGATGGATACACATACACACACATATTCATATATACAGGGTGCGATGGGTAAATTGTCACCATTTTATATTCTTAATTTCGCACATGCTCATTGTTTGTTTTTGATTTTGTCAACTACACAGTATAATAGGGTCAGTTGAATAAATTATTGAATAAATTTACACTTCAGTATTTCACGATATTTTTATGTAATTTTGGTAAATATATCTGATAAAATGATATGTCAGTGTTATTTTCATTTTTGTGTAATTTAGATGACAGTTTTTTCACCAGACCCTGTATACACACACACACACACACACACACACACATTCATACATGTGAGAGCTTTGTAGTTTGCTTGAAGCATTGTAGTCTAGAAGTAGAAAATGAAAGGAAAGCTTCTCACAATGCAGAAAGTTTTACAAAAAAACTTTATATTTCAGGCAAAAAGGCTTATCTTCAGAAGAAAGCATTTCCAAGAAATGTGTATTTACATCAATCTTGTTATTTCATATTTAATTGCTCAGTGTTTGGATTATTTCCCTTCTCTTCCATTTTCTAATTCATACACCCAGGGTACTGTTGTGTCTTGGGTATTTTTAGATCTAATGTAGGTAGCCCATCTCTCTCCAGCTCTGAAAACAGTACATTTGTTTGAGCATGAGAGACAGACAAGGCATACCAAAAGAAAGTGAGGGGGAGTGGAGGGGGGGCAGAATCCAAATTAGTACTGGACAGCTACTTTGATTGATTGACCCCCAAAAGGATAAGAGGCAAAGTTGATTTTGGCAGAACGCAGAGAGATGGAACAATTATTGCAAAGCAATATATCTGATGCTCTACCGACTCCTCTGTGCATGAGTGTGTGTGTGTATGTGTGTGCATTAATGTATAGCTGGGTGGGTTTTCTCAAACATTCTGTATTGCTAAGCATCTTGGCCTTTTGTTTTTGTTTTTTTTCAATTTAGAAACTGGAAAAAGATGTGACAATTTCTCCTAATGGCATCGTATTTGTTAAAGAACACATTCGCAAAGGAATAATTTCAAGGTATTTATAAATAGTTTCTTTAATTTCTTCAAATTAATTATCATTTAAATAAATTTCTGAAAACCCTGGAACATGTGCGTGCGTGCGTGCATGCATGTTTATTTGTTTCTATGCATTTGTGTTTGTATATGAGTGTGTGTCTACTTGCATGAATGTATATTTTTTTCTTTTATCTTTTACTTCTTTCAGTCATTAGACTACAGCCATCTCTTCATGCAATAGATTGAGTTCATTGAAGGGCCTTGAAATTTTAGGGATGTCCAGTTCTTTTCTTTTCTTTTTTTTTTCTTTTTTGTTTTTAACATTTTGACCTTATTTTTTTACTGTTGTAATATAAAGACTTCAGGTTAACCATTTGGTCTTACAATATTATAGAATTTGTTATTGTTGGTGGTATGGTAATGTTGTTTTTCTGAACTCACTGCATTTATTTGGATGCTTTTGGATTGCTTTGTAATCACAAAATAGCCAGTTCTTAATCAAATTGTGTAGAATTCTGGTCAGGTGTCTTTTACGGTTCCTTGGTCAGCCCAAGCTTTATAAGAGAAATTCTATTGACAGAAACTATATGGAATCCTGTAGAATAAGATTGCACTTATAATTTAAAAATTCACTCTTATCACATAATGTGCCAAGCTTATTATAATGCATCACCTAAGAATTGAATCAGGGACAGATGTGTCTCTGAGTGCTCAGCAGTTCATTGAGCTGATAGTTCAGTTGATCAACCTACTGAATATTCAGTGTTGCAATAGAGATTCAAGAACTTATCAACTTCTCTGGTGTTAGTGCCACAATAAAGTGCGTCCTGTACACTCTATAAAGGATGGGGCGGAGAGGACCATTTTTGGTCTTGTCAAGGACATGACAACTCCTCTAGTGCTGGTGTTATTATATAATGCACCCTGTACACTCTGTAGAGTGGTTTGCAATAAGAAGTACATCCACCGAAGAAACCAAGCTAAGATTAACACAAACAAACACCAGTTCATGAGAGCAGGGGCTTCCAATAAGAAATAGTTTGGATCATGGCAATTCATCCAGTCCATATCACCATTTGAAAGTGAATATAAAACGATGGTCATTTGCTTTTTTTTTGCTGACATTCAAATACTTGGCACCAACTGATTTGAAATGAAGGAACAAACCTTTATGCACAGACTTTCTGCGGGATTTAGTGAATATGCTTTACCTTTGCCATTTAAAGTTGATATTTAGAAAGCAAAAGTTTATCATCTTATAATTGGGAGAGGATTAGTTTTTTTTTAATTTTTCTTTTTAAGTGTTGTGTTGCTGGAAGAACAGAGAAATTGTTATTTATATCATAAAAGAAGATATTTTAACCCTTTAACATTCAAACAAGTCGTATCCAGTCCAAATATTCTTCCTGGTCTATGTTGAAACCAGCCTAGATCAAGACTCTCTCACCTACCTTTCTTAAAGTAAACAACCACATCATTGAAATCTTAAAGCTACAAGATAAGGCACGATTAATTCAAAGCAATGTGAATGAATAAGCATTACATTTGACAGAGTAATCTGAATACTAAAGGATTAAATGGTGGGGTGGGGGTGGGGGGAATTTGATTCTCAGACAATAATGTTCTGTTACTGCTTTGATCCCTGTTTCAGTCATTTGATTGCAGAAATCAACCCCAAGAGTTATTCTTTGTAAGCCTAGTACTTATTCTATCGGTCTCTTCTGCCGAACTGCTAAGTTACGGTGTTGTAAACACACCAACACTGGTTGTCAAACAATGGTTGGGGGACAAACAGAGACCCCAAAACACACATAAATATATACATACATATATATTTACGACGGACTTCTTTCAGCTTCTGTCTACCAAATCCACTCACAAGGTTTTGGTCAGCCTGAGGCTATAGTAGACGATACTTGTCCAAGGTGCCACGTAGTGGGACTGAACCCAGAACCATTTGGTAAGCTTCTTACCACATAACCACACCTGCCCCTATATAATACATATTTTTCTTTGTGTTTTTCTAGGATGGTAGAAGAAATTTTGAATACTCGTCTGATGGTCAAAAAATCAATGAAAAATTGTGATGACAAAGTAAGTCAAATTATCATTGTTCAGTTGCTTCTTTCATTTAAAAAAAGTTTTTTGAAAAAAAATGTTTTTTAATTTCTTTGCTTTAAATATTCTTTTTATCATAAAATCATTTTCTGTGCAGATCATTTGACAACTGGATTCATATTCATCAATTGTTTTCTACAGTATTGAAGTGGAATTTGGCCACAGCAAGGCTCCAAGCCTCACTCATCTGACATTTTCCACTGGTACCAAATATAAATACATACATACACTATATGTACATATACAAAAAGAAAGAAATCAGTCTCCCTCATTATCATCATCATCTTTCAACAGCCATCTTCCATGCTGGCATAGGTTAGACCAGTGCTTCTCAAATTATCTGATGTGGTGTACTGACAGTTTTTTTATTTTCCAATGTGCCAAGGACTAGTAATATTTCTTAGTAATATTAATTTGTACCAGAAACAATATATATAATGAATATAATAAAAGTTGACAATTTTTTTTTTAATATTATATTTATTTTGTAAACAAATAATACAATATTATATAAGCATTTTACAATGTTTCTTTTTTTCTGGAAACTTGCTGCATACCGGCAGCTGATGGCTCGCAGACCAGCACCAGTCCATGGACCACCACTTTGAGTAGCACTGGGTTAGACAGTCTGACAGGCCCCAATGGAGGGGTCAGAGGACTACATCATGCTCAAATACTTACTTTGGCACAGTTTACAGAGTGTACTGGGTGCATTTTTCATGGCATCCACACCATGAGGTCACTGTGTAGCTTGACCTGGCTCTCCATCATTTACGAATTTTCCAGTTGATTCAGTCAACAGAACAGCCTGCTCATGAAATTAACATGCATGTGGCTGAGTACTCCACAGACACGTGTACCCTTAATGTAGTTCTCAGGGAGAATCAACATGTCACACAGTGTGACAAGGCTGACCCTTTGAAATAGATACTACTCATTTTTGCCAGCTGAGTGGACTGGAGCAATGTGAAATAAAGTGTCTTGCCCAAGGACACAATGTACCACTGGGAATCAAACTCGTAGCCTTACAATCATGGGCTGAATACCCTAACCACTAAGCTATGTCCCTTCACCATGCAGCCCACAAGACTTAAGATCCCCTTCAACTGACTGACTACAGTAGAGAGGGAAGCAGTTTTATGCTTGGAGGTTAAAGGTTAGAGTATGAAGGAAGGGCCAGAACAGGGTTCTTGCTGTAGAGGAGATACATGGATGCTGACATTATACAAGATTGGGTTGGAGTGATTGGTGTGGAGCTGAAAAAAGAGAGAGACAAAGATGGTGGTGATTTCATTCAGATGACATTGGTTGACCTGAAACAATGGTGGAACCCTAGGGATTGAACCAGAAACCATGTGATTGTGAAACAAACATCTTAACCACATAGCTGGTGGGGGTGTTTTTTCTTCTTTTTTCTCATATTTCTTTTCTTTAATCTACAGAATCTGCTGAAATTGTTGCATGCCCGACAGCTGGGGCTAAAGCTGATTGCCAATGTTACCTATGGTTATACGGGGGCCAATTTCTCTGGAAGAATGCCCTGTATCGAAGTAAGTAGTTACTATTTCTTTACATTTTCTACTGTGATTATTGTAAACAAGTTTTAAGATTGTGAAATGCTGACATTCTTCATTCCATTCCTATCCTCTTTTTTTTTTTTTAATAGCCTACAAGGTACAATGGCTGTGGCGGTAAAGTACTGGACTGCAGACCACATGGTCATAAGTTCAAATCTTACAACCATCATTGGTTTGTATTTTTGAGTAAGAGCTCTAAATTTTGCTTGTATTACTCTTAACCCTGAGACCAAGCCAAAGCAGATTATGGGACCCGGTGCAGCCCCTGACCTTACCAGTTTCTGTCAAGCTGCCCAACCCATTCCAGCGTTGAAAATGGATGTTAAATGATGATGATGATGATGATAGCACAAGGTCTGGTTGTAAGACTGTTTTAAGGTTGGGTATTCAACTCCCCAGACTGGTCTACATGTGGTATCTTTAGACTAGGTCCTTCACTTCATGTTGCTCCATCTACTTCCGTTGAAAACTGAGTCCCAGCATCAACTGGGAATAACATCATGACAAACTGGCATCCTGGCAAAGGTAAAAGCTTCAAAGATTGGAGTAACAACTGCTGTTTCATCTATATTGTAGAAAGGTTATCATGATTGCTGAAGTTGTTCAATGCCTTGGCTCAGGGCCATCTTAAGACATGTGCATACAGGGAAATTGCCCAGGGACTGACTAGTCTAGGGGCTCAATTCTGATCTATGTATATTGTGTCTTGTCAATAAAAAGTACTATAGGGCCCAGTGAATTGATTTACTCTAGGGCCTATAAAGCCGTTAAGATGGCCCCACCTCAGCTGATACTGTTAGCTTGCAGTGCTTAATTCAATTTCTGGCTGACACCAACAAATGCCATCTTTCTGTTAGTTCTATTGCAACTACAGTGCATACTTTGTGTAGTCACTCACCATTAAACCTAACCTTTCCATTTTTAACACAGGTGGGAGACAGCATTGTACGAAAGGCTCGAGAGACACTGGAAAAAGCAATAAAATTGATTGAAGATACACCTAGTTGGGGAGCAAAAGTGATATATGGAGATACAGACAGGTAAGTTAATGACAGCTGATTCTGTGATCTTTCTGGGAACATCTTTAACCCTTTAGCATTCAGATTTTTTCCATCAAATGTAATGATTATTTATTCACATTGATTTGAATTTGTCATGCATTACCTTATAGCTTTGAGATTTCAATAATGTAATTGTTTATTTTTAGAATAATATTGTAGAGTAAGTGTGAGAGGCTGGATGGATCTGCCCAGTTTGAAGATAAAACAGAGCTGAATATGGCCAGTTTGAAATCTTTGAAATTTACATATATACAAGATGGTCTATAAATTTGAAAAACATTCAGAAAAACAAAGGAGAAATGAACAACTTAGAGTTTATTGAAAATCACAGGCAGGCACAAGTGTGGCTTTGTGCTAAGAAGCTTACTTCCCAACCACAAACCTCCTGGTTCAGTCCCACTGCATTGCTTGGGCAAGTATCTTCTACAGTTTCTGGCTGACCAAACTCTTGTGAGTAGATTTGGTAGAGGGAGAATGAAAGAAGCCCATATATCTATGTGTGTATGTCTTTGTTCCCCTCCCCACTGCTTGACAACTTGTGTTGGCGTGTTTATGTCCCCATAACTTAGCTGTCTGGCAAGAGAGACTGAGAGAATAAGTACCAAGCTTAAAAAGAAAATGAGTACTGGAGTTGATAAATTCAACTAAAAATTCTTCAAGTCTGTGCCCCAGCAGTCCAATGCTGTAGTCTAATGCCTGAAACAGGGAAAAGATAAAAGAAAAGAAAGTGTAAGACAAAGTTTTCTTAGAAACATCAGAGCACTTCCACACAGGCTTCATTGGTTGCATGCAACCTGATGAGTTATCCCTAATATTTTTCAAATTGTAAAGGTAATTTATGGATACCCTGTATTTTGATCTAGGGTCATAGAAGTTTTTGAAATTTACAGACAATTTGATCTTAAATCAAATTGTAGCATATATACTAACATATGGGACAGGGAAGTGAAGACACATGGCTCAGTGGTTAGAGTGTCGAGCTTACGATCGTGAGCTTGTGAGTTTGATTTCCGGACCAGGCTGTGTGTTGTGTTCTTGAGCAAGACATTTTATTTTTTCATGTTGCTCCATTTCACTCAGCTGTAGAAATGAGTTGTGACATCACTGGTGCCAAGCTGTATCGGCCTTTGCCTTTCCCCTGGATAACATCAGTGGCATGGAAAGGTGAGGCTGGTATGCATGGGCAAATGCTAGTCTTCCATAAATAACCTTGCCTGGACTTGTGCCTCGGAGGGTAGCTTTCTTGGTGCAATCCCATGGTCATTCATGACAGAAGGGGGTCTCCTCCAAAAGGACAGGGAATCTTTTGAAAATCATACAGTTTGATCTAGGATCAAACTGTAGCATACATGCCCCATTTCCTTTCCAGAATTTTTTGATTGGTGAGAGCTTGTGTTAACTGAAATCTCATATTATCATTCATTTTATGAGATTTTGGTAGGAAACATAAATGCTTCAGTCTGAGCAATTCTAGGTGACTTGATATCCTCCTTCTTCTGTGAGTGAACTCAGACACTCCCAATAAATGACCCCCACCAGTAGGCAGATTTTCCAATTTTATTCCAGTCTTGCACACATTGGTTGTTATAATAAAGCTTGGTTAATCTCTCCATCAAATGCTGTGGATAAGCTTCCAAACCAACTGATTTACTGTCTCAGTACAACCTCATCTTGACTCCTCGGACAGGGACCGATAAATCTTAACACTTTAGAATTTAAACCAGCCATAACCAGCCCAAATATTCTACATGTTTTATGTTCAAACCTGCTAGATCTGGTCTCTCTCACCTATCCTACAATGTTGTTCTAAAAATAAAGTCACACATTTGATATCTCAAACTATGATTAATTCAAAACAATGTGAATAAATAAACATTACAATTGACAGTTTTTATTGGAAATAGGTTACCATAAAGTTCAGCATTGGGTTTGATTCCTTCCATAATATATTGAATGTTGTGCATAGAAATCTTCTGTGCCTTGAAGCTGATTTTGCAGAGCTTGGATAGTGACTTGGTATTAAGTAATAAATACTTAATCTAACCAGTCTATAATTAACCAATCTAGTATTTTTTTTTCCATACTTTCAGTATCTTTATCCAGTTGAAAGGTTACAGTAAAGAAGGTGCCATCATACTGGGCCAACACATTGCACAAGTTGTAACAGAGAACAATCCTAAACCTGTTAAACTGAAATTCGAGAAGGTAAGTCAATGTTCGGTTGAATAGACTGTGCTCTTTAATATACAAGCATCACCTAGGCATTGGTGTGGCTATGTGGTAAGAAGCTTGCTTCCCAATCACATGGTTCTAGGTTCAGTACCTGGTACCTTGGGCAAGTGTCTTCTACAATAGCCAGAGGCTGACCAAACCCTTGTGAGAGGATGTGGTAGACAGACATTGAAAGAAGCCCATGAGCCCATCATATATGTGTTAGTGTGTATATGTTTGTGTATTTCTTGCCAATGTATATTAATGAAAGATCTAAATACTGGTTTCACACTTTGTCACAAGGCCAGCAACATCAGGAAAGTAGAACAAGTCAATTGTATCAACCCCAGTGATTGACTGGTACTTACTTTATCAACCTTGAAAGGATGAAAGGCAAAGCTCACCTCAGCATCATTTGAACTCAGAACATAAAAATAGACAAAACACCACTAAGCATTTTGCCTGGTGCAGTAACAATTCTGCCAGCTCACCGCCTTAGAAAGAGCTAAAATATTGGCAATAAAAACAATAAATTGGTGCATTTGAATAAAAATGCTTTGTGCTATTTATCCTCTTGCCAAGGTAGCAGGTATTCTCACCATTGTAGATGCAACGAAACTAGTAAACCCATAACTAATATGTCATTCTTGTTCACAAAGTACAATTAAAAAAATAATAAACCATGTTTCATTTTTTTTCTGTTTGTTTGTCTCAGGTGTATCTACCATGTGTACTGCAAACTAAAAAGCGGTACTCAGGGTTTATGTACGAGTCTGTTAACCAGAAGGAACCAGTGTTTGATGCCAAAGGAATTGAGACAGTGAGGCGAGATGGATGTTCTGCTGCTAGTAAGGTAATTTAAACTCTTGAGTTTCATTGTTTATCATCATCATTATTTAATGTCCACTTTTCGATGTTTGCCATGGGCAGACAGAATTTGTTGAGGTGAATCTTCTATGGCTGAATGCTCTCTCTCTGTTAGCAACCCTCATTTCCCGTGGCCAGACTATTGGAAATGAAGGATACTGCTTGTATGACAGTGACACTTGCTTACAGCTATCACATGATGTCAAGGGAAAGAGACAGTAACACACACACACACATGTATGTGTGCATGTGTGTATATATATAAATTAAAACAGAAATGAAAAGGCAAACCATTTGGCAAGGAAATTTCATTTAGATACATAAGAAAAAGGCATACATAGACACAGGCTTCCTAATCACGTGGTTCCGGGTTCAGTCCCACTGTGTGGCACCTTGGGTGTCTTCTACTATAGCCTCAGGCCAACCAAAGCCTTGAGGGTGGATTTTGTAGAAGGAAACTGAAAGAAGCCTGTTGTCTATATATATATATATATATATATATATTTATGTGTGTGTCTGTATTTGTCTCCACGGCCATCACTTGATAACTGATGTTGGTGTTTACAGCCTTGTAACTTAGCGGTTCAGCACAAGAAACCGATAGAGTAAGCACTAGGCTTACAAAGAATAAGTCCAGGGGTCAATTTCTTTGACTAAAAGGTGGTGCTCCATCATGGCCACAGTTAAATGACTGAAACAAGAATAGTCTCTAACAGCTGTTTCTAGAATATCCAAGCTATTGGAACTTTGTGCCGAGTGAACATTCCATAGGCTGAGTATACTGTTATCAGAGAGGGAGAGATTACGCAGATGTAACAGTGAAGGAGTATTACTCGCACATACACATGGGCATGGTTAGGTGGTTGAGATGCTAACTTTACAATTACATGGTTTCAGGTTCAGTCCCACAACATGATGGCATGTTGGTTAAATGCCTTCTGCAATAGTCCCAGGTCAACCAAGAGTGAATTTGGTAGATGGAAACTGTGTAAAGGATTGTCATAGTGTGTATGTGTTCTGGAAAATGTGGTTCAGACAAACAACAAAGAAATTTACAAGAACAAAAGGACAACTCAAATGGATGTGCACAAGTCTGGTCCTTTCATCAATTGTGAAATGGAAAGCATCACAATTCCAGTACCAAAGACATTATTGTTTTCTTCCAGTGAGGGTACATGTGAGCGCACATAGCCCTGTGCTGGCATCACATAAAAGTATTCATGCCAGTGCCAGGTTAAAAGCACCCAGCACACACTGTAAAGTGGTTGGAGGGTTAGGAAGGACATCCAGCCATAGAAACCATAACGAAATCAGACTGGAACTTGGTACAGCTCTCCAGCTCTTGTCAAATTGTCTAACCCATGCCAGGCATGGAAAACGGACATTAAAGGAGGAAGATGGCAGGGTTACTAATGGGAAAAAATGCAAAATGAAATGAACAGAAGGTACCAAAGGTCTTTCAACTGAAATGAAAAAAAAAATTAATGGAAGATTTTGTATCTTAAAAATAAAATACTTGTTTTCCTACTTTCAGATTTTGGAACGCTCTCTCAAGATTTTATTCACCACACGTGATGTGTCTCGAGTGAAAAACTATGTACAGACACAATGTCGCAAAATGCTGGAAGGCAAAGTCAATCTACAGGATTTTGTGTTTGCTAAAGAATATCGTGGTATGAACACTTATCGCCCTGGCGCCTGTGTTCCAGCCTTGGAAATTGCAAAGTAAGTGAAAGTGTAAGCATGTATGCTTCTTTTACCACTTTTTATATGCAACTAGGTCTACATTAAAAGATTTTGGTGCCCCCATGTACATGTAATTCAAAATTTAAACAATAGTAAACTGTAAAATAAATTATTTTTCAAAATGAAACAAAACTGTAAGATGGAAAATAATGTTTATTTTTGTTTCCTTCCACTTTATATTTGAAAAGCTTTCACACGATCTCAGATCAGGTCGCTTGCTATGCAAGTACATCGCCGCAATTTCTACTTTTTTTATTGCAAAGTCTTTGATCAAATCTTTTTGTAAGATGGATGTAATTTGAGATTAGCTGCTATTTTTAGCAGAGTGAATGACTGTGTAGAACAAGTTTGGACAACCCTTTTCAGGAAGCAGACCTGAGAACTATGTTAAGGCTACACATGTTTGTAGAGTGCTCAGCCACTTGCATGTTAATTTCACGAGCTGGCTGCTCATTGATCAGATCAACTGGAACCCTCGTCGTCATAACCAATGGAGTGCCAGTTTAGTTCTCACTCCCAGAATCATCAGTGTTGGGTAAAATGTTTTGAGGCACTTGTTCTGACTCAGTGCACTTTGAGTTGAAGTTTTACCAAGGTCAACTTTACCATTCGACCTTTCTCATTTGATAAATAAGGTACTATCCCATCTGATGGGTTAATGGGATCGTCAGAGCAGCAGACAGGATGCTTCATGAGACCTATTCTGAATGCAATGTCTGTGATGACACATGCTTCTTATAATCACAAAATTAGACTCAAAGAGGAAATTAAAGAACTGTGTGGAGGAAGAAACCAAAAGGTAGAGAGTTACTGTAACAGATTAAAGTGACAGGAAGGAGGATAAGAGGAGTATTTATAAAGGGACAGGTGGGGTAATACCTCTATGTAGTGATGTTCTAACCATTTCATCATCATCATCTTTTAACGTCTGTTTTCCATGCTGGCATGGGTTGGACAATTGGTCCGAAGCTGGATGCCCTTCCTAATGCAATCCAATTTACAGTGTGTGCTGGGTACTCTTAATGTGGCACTGGCACGAGCACTTTTACATGGTGCCACCACATGCTTTTTTACGTGGCACCAGCACAGGACCCCTACAGGCCAATCCTCTTCACCAAGAAATGCAATCTTAACACTATTGCCATGGAGGACAGGTCTTCTTCAATTGTCAACAAATTGGTTACTGGCTTTGTGCCTCTGAAGATGAGTAAAATAAGAGATCCCTTACATGAAAAGCAGATGAGGGTTAGCAACAAGAAAGGCATCCAGCCGTAAAATAAATTTTTTAAAGACTACAATATTACATTCCATTGTAGCATGGAAAAAAAAGTCAAAAACAAATATTTGAAAAATATATTCTTAAATATTTTTTGTTTACTGTCATACTTAAAAAAAATTCTAATTTTTATTTAAAAAAAAAAACAACAGGAAACTGATCCAACATGATCATCGAGCAGAACCCCAATCTGGAGAACGAGTTCCTTATATAATTGTGTGTGGAGAACCAGGCTTACCCTTGATTCAACTTGTTCGTCAACCATTGGAAGTACTTGGTGATTCTAGCTTACGTTTAAATACCAACTACTACATCACTAAGGCAATTTTACCACCTTTGCAACGAATCTTCTCTCTGCTTGGAATCAATGTTTTTAAATGGTATTCCGATTTACCCAGAGTAGTCAGATATACCCACCATTCTGTACCTGAAGAAAAGAAAAAGGTATTGTTCTTATATATATATATATACATATTTGGTCTTTGATTTTAAAAAATCCTCACACATTCATAAGAAAAATGTTAATAATTTTCATTCATTTTTTACCTTTTTTTTTATTGTTTAGTTAGGGGGAGAAACAGCAGTATCCATGACCCTTTCCAGGGCCTCTGAGACTGGTGGGAAAGAGGGAGAAAGAGCAGGAAGTATCCCCAATCCAGAGAACTAGCCCAAATGCTTGCAATAGGTAGATTCCACTAAAGATCATCATCATCACCACCATCTGGTCTGGTGACTTGCCTAAATCAATTCAGCTCTTCCATGCCAGGTATTCTTATTGAATAATGTGGCATGAACGTTTGGTTTGGGTTTTAGTCACATTGGTCTTTCACTAACTGAAATATCTCATCTGCCCACATCATGATTAAAGGTGGTAACAATTGTTTGCTAAGTGGACAGGCTGATCCTGGTCATTGACAGTTTGTTATCTGTTCACCTGTGCAGTATCGATGTGATATCTGCCATTGACTCAATAAGTTCATCTGCTGAAACAGTTCACGTTCACCATGCTGCATCCCACAATTTTAATGTGTCATGGTTCAGGTGGTTACATGTTATTTAACTCATTGTTGGGACCCTGACAGGTGCTACTACTCTGGATCAGAGTAGACCTGTGAACAATAGTTGCCAAAGAGGTAGTTCCACACTCCTTAAAACCCTGGAAAATTCAAACCAGAGCCCCGTGACTGGACGTGGTTTAAAGTCCTACTCAGGACATTAAAGATGCACACTAAATGTAGCCAATGGTCAGGTAGTGGTTTTAAACTGTGTGAGGGATCAAGTCTGCCACCAAGATCGATCGTGATGGGATTTGAACTCAGAATGTAGAGAGCCTGAACAAATACTGCAGGGCATCCCATCTGATGCACTAGCAAGCCAAAGATGTGAAGTGGATGAATGAAAAAGCATCAAAAGGTTTGACAGAATGGTGGGTAGATAGATGCTTCTTATAATCACAAAATTAGAGTCAAAGAGGAAGATTAAAGTACACACACACGTGTATGTATATATATATATCTTGTGTGTACATTTAGATGTGCTACTGTTGAGTTTAGAGCTCTACGTAGATTATCATAATCCAGTTCACTTCCAGTATAGAGGCTTAACTATTACTGTATTTAGTAGTATTATCACTAGTTACGATATACAGGGAAAATACTATCTTTACTCTTTTACTTGTTTCAGTCATTTGACTGTGGCCATGCTGGAGCACCGCCTTTAGTCAAGCAAATTGACTTCAGGACTTATTCTTTGTAAGCCTAGTACTTATTCTATCAGTCACTTTTGCCGAACCGCTAAGTTACGGGAATGTAAACACACCAGCATCGGTTGTCAAGCGACGTTGGGGGAACAAACACAGACACACACACATACATATATATATATATATATATATATATATATATACACACATACGACAGGCTTCTTTCAGTTTCCGTCTACCAAATCCACTCACAAGGCTTTGGTCGGCTCGAGGCTATAGTAGAAGATGCTTTCCCAAGGTGCCACACAGTGGGACTGAACCAAGAACCATGCGGTTCGTAAGCAAGCTACTTACCACACAGCCACTCCTACGCCTATGTTGGAAAAATTGCAATAAACAGAAGTTTAAATCATTTGTTCCTACTTAATTTTCACCATTGTAATTGTTTGGATCTCTGCATTTGGATGTTCACAATGCAACTGGACACTTGACCATAATAGATCATCAAGGAACACTTTATTGCATTATGTAACAGAGAACTGGTTCCCTGATGATGCATTTTGGGGTGAGGCATCCAATGCAAAGTTCCAAACAATCACAATGGTGAAATTATGTTGGGACAAATGATATAAAATTTGTGCTTATCATAATTTCTCCTTTCTCCATAGTAACTGCGGTGAATTTGCCTTCAGAAATTGAAATATGTTACAAATATATTTTAACTAACCTATATATATATATATATATATATATATATACTCTCTGAGTGGTTGGCGTTAGGAAGGGCATCCAGCTGTAGAAACTCTGCCAAATTAGATTGGAGCCTGGTGTTGCCATCCGGTTTCACCAGTCCTCAGTCAAATCGTCCAACCCATGCTAGCATGGAAAGCGGACGTTAAACGACGATGATGATGATGATGATGATATATATATTTGACTACAGCCATGCTGGAGTACAGCCTTAAGGGTTTTTAGTTGAAGAAATCAACCCTGGAACTTATTCTATCATTATCTTTTGCCGAACTACTAAGTTACAGGGACATAAATACACTAAAATTGGTTGTCAAGCGATAGTGAGGGCAGACACACATGCACATAAATATATACATATCTCTTGTGCGGGTGGCACATAAGATGTACCATCCTGAGCGTGACCGTTGCCAGTACCGCCTGACTGGCCTTGTAGCGTTTTCGATCGAGATCGTTGCCAGTGCCCCTGGACTGGCTCTTGTGCGGGTGGTCGTTTTCGTGCGGGTGACACGTAAAAGCACCCACTACACTCTCTGAGTGGTTGGCGTTAGGAAGGGCATCCAGCTGTAGAAACTCTGCCAAATTAGATTGGAGCCTGGTGTT
>NC_069004.1:19807109-19810449 GCF_001194135.2 Octopus bimaculoides
ACATTAAACCATCTTTCTTTCCTTCCCTGAGCATCTGCTAATACTTTACATATACCACATCCTCGCATTGTTGCTTTTTTGTGTTTGTTCTTCATTTTTTTTGGGGGGGGGAGTTACTGTACACACACACACACACACACATGATAGGTTTCTTTCAGTTTCCATCTACCAAATCCACTCACAAGGCTTTGGTCGGCTTGGGACACTTGCCTAAAGTGCCACACAGTGGGACTGAACCCAGAACCATGTGGTTGGGAAGCACATGTATACAGAACAGGAAGGGTAAATTTGTATTTTCTTTAGTGAGTACGTGAGTGTCCATATACACTGTTAGTGCACAGGTACACTATCCCTGACTCTATCTTGTTGCCTCTATTATTAAAATACCTTGATTTGATTGAGCCTAAAAATTTTATTGTACATACATACACGTTATGTTCATTTGTTTGTTGTACCAGGGAACCATCTCCCAGTATTTCAATTCGACCAATTGTCCTGTCTGCCACAGTCACACCAAACAGCACTTATGTCCTCAGTGTGCCGCCGATCCACAATTGGTTGCTGTTTCCCTGAACTCTCAACTTCACAAATTACAGCAGACCCATCACCGTCTCTCTCAAGTAAGTCACATGTTTTAATTACCTGTCTCCTTTCTTTCTTCCTTTTTTTTTTGTTCTTTCTACTTGTTTCAGTCCTTAGACTGTGGCCATGCTGGGGCACCCCCTTGAATTTCTAGTCAAATGTATAATCTCCAGTACTTATCTTTTTTTTAAAGCCTTGTATTTATTCTATTGGTCTCTTTTGCCAAACCACTAAGTTACAGGGATGTAAACACACCAACACCAGTTGTCAGGTGGTGGTGGGGGACAAATACACACATGCACATACATACACACACACATATATCACAGGTTTCTTTCAGTTTCCATCTACGAAATCCACTCACAAGGCTTTGGTCAGCCCAAAGACACTTTCCCAAGGTGCCACACAGTGGGACTGGACCCTGAACCATGTTGTTGGGAAGCAAGCTTCTTACCACACAGTCACACCTGTGCCTGCATAAAGATTTAAGCAAAATTTATTTAAGGGGGGTATATATCACAATAGGTTAGTCTTCCTACAGACCAGTGAGTCCTAATCTTTTCACTACCAAGCCACCCCCTTGTATTTAAATGAATAGTCTGTCAGTTCAAAAGGTTGATTTATTAATAAACTCTATTGATTTGATTATATAATAGAATATATTAAAACAAGGCAGTTATCGTCATCATCATTTAACATCCATTTTCTAAGCTCGTGTAGATCAGGCAAAATTTTTTGAGGCAAATTTTCTATGGTTGGATGCCCTTCCTGTTACCAAGCTTCTCTTTGTTTCCCTTGCAAGATAATATTTGCCCATGGCAAAGGCATGTTTTTCACAGAAGACTGAAAACAAGCAGCCTTGCTTGTATGGTGATGATGCTTACTTATAACTATTATGTGATGCCTAGACAAAGGTACATATACACACACACTCAATGACTCCTTTCAGTTTCTGTCTACCAACTACACTCACAAATTTCTTATTTCTGTATTGCCCACAAGGGGCTAAACATAGAGAGGACAAACAAGGACAGACAAAGGGATTAAGTCGATTACATCGACCCCAGTGTGAAACTGGTACTTATTTCATTGACCCCGAAAGGATGAAAGGCAAAGTCAACCTCGGCGGAATTTGAACTCAGAATATAACAGCAGACGAAATACCGCTAACATTTCTGCCAGCTTGCAGTCTTAAGTTACACCCACAAGTTTCTGTCTACCAAATATACTCACCATAGGTGTAGGAGTGGCTGTGTGGTAAGTAGCTTGCTTACCAACCACATGGTTCCGAGTTCAGTCCCACTGCGTAGCATCTTGGGCAAGTGTCTTCTACTATAGCCTCGGGCCGACCAAAGCCTTGTGAGTGGATTTGGTAGATGGAAACTGAAAGAAGCCCGTCGTATATATGTATATATATATATGTGTGTGTGTGTGTTTCTGTGTTTGTGCCCCTAGCATTGCTTGACAACCGATGCTGGTGCGTTTACATCCCCATCACTTAGCAGTTCGGCAAAAGAAACCAATAGAATAAGTACTAAGCTTACAAAGAATAAGTCCCGGGGTTGATTTGCTCGGCTAAAGGCGGTGCTCCAGCATGGCCGCAGTCAAATGACTGAAACAAGTAAAAGAGTAAAGAGTGCAAGTAGTGGGACAGAACCCAAGACAACATGGTTTGGAAGCAAACTTCTTAACCACACAGCCATGTACCAAGCAGTGGGATTGAACCCTGAAATCACACAGCCACTGCTAACAATACCATTTATTTATCTTTATCTGAGTACATGTATCTAAGAATACTAAAAGAGATTTTTTATTTTCTTTTATTTCCAGATATGCCAGTCTTGTCAGGGACTCTCAGATTCAAAATTTTCCTGCATCTCCCTTGATTGTCCCATCATGTATCGAGTCCGCTCTGCCCAAAACGACCTCCACAAACTTGACAACATTCAAGAAATATTGAACAACCTATAGCACATTCTATTTCACTGCTAGTTTTATTTTACATTGCAATGTCCATCTAATAACTACATCAGATCCACAACAAACTGAACAAAATGTTAACTCATTTCAATGAATTCTTCTTATTTAGCTTTTTGCTTGTTTCTTGTTCATAAGTCTAATATAAACTACACCATTAATGTCTTTACAACATATCTTTTTGTTTATCATCATCAGCCATTCGATATATATATATATATAAATATATATAATAGAATATTTTTAATATGTTTTCTATAGCTGTTGAAGCAATTCGCAATCTTAATTCTTCCAATAAATGTTTATACACTTTTTAAAATTTACTTCAGTCAAAAGTCTATATGTTCAAATATCTCTTTCAGATAGTATGTATCTATGTGTGTATGTATATATAGTGTATTTATGTATATATATATACACACATACACTGACATATATTAAAACCCTGACAATGTTCATGTGCTTTCTGAAACTAATGTTAATGTATAAATACATTTGTAATATATAAGTCATCAGACTTGCTTTAAACATTTGCTTTGTTATTAATTAAATTTTGAATAAAATGGATTTGAATATAGAAGGAAAAAAAAAAAGCACATCATTTTTTTTTAACCTTAGGAGGCATTGTGATTGTTAATCAGGTAATTATTAAATGGTTTAGCAACAAATGAAGTGTTGGTTATTTCAATTATCTTTTACTTGTTTCAGTCATTAAACTACAGCCATACTGGGGCACCACCTTGAAGGGTTTAGTCAAACAAATCAACCCCAGACAACACTT
>NC_069004.1:19810549-19819841 GCF_001194135.2 Octopus bimaculoides
GAAAATGAATATTTTGTAGTGTGTAAACAAATTCGGTTATTTTCATATCGCTTATTTAAAAGATTCTTTGTAGCCGTTAGGATTTTGAGGCGTTCAGTTAGACAGAGGTCACATCTGTTAGTTGGGTTATAAGCATTTGCTGCTTTTAGTATATGCCATTTTAGTTTATATTCTATCTTATTCCCAGATATAGCTACTAAGTCCTGTTGAATTTGCCTTTTTTCTATTTTTAAAGCTAGATTGGTGCTCATTGTATCTGAGGCATATTTGGTTTTTCGTGGCGCCAATGTAAGATCTAATATGGCCGTTTGTGTGTACGTCGCATTGATAAGCTACATTTTTGGTCTTACATCTATTGGAGAAATTACATTTATTCCTATCTCTACAGTTACATAAATTATAAGGGGTGTCTGTGTCTGTGTGTTGTTGTGTGACCCTGTTGTTTTTTGGGTGTGTGTCTCTCCTAACAGGGGGTGTTGGATTAGGGTTGGGGTTTGTTCTATTAGTTGGACGGTTGTTAGTTTGGTTGTTTGTGGTCTTTCTAGCTGTATAGAATGCGTCCATTTTTTATTATTAATAGATGCTATGATGGTAGCTAAGTGACATGTCAGGCTGTGGCCTATTCTGATTTTGTTCTTAAATATTCCTGCGTATTTATTATTTACATTTAGATGCTTATCTATTATGTTCATTAATGAACGGACTATGTTAGATTTGAGGTTCATGGTGTAGGGAATAATTAGCCAGATCATATCTCGATTGTTCTTATTGTTATTACGGCTATGTCTGGTATAGAACCTGCCATCATAGCTGGGAAGGCTAGTGAATTTGTCTTTATGGCTATCTAATTTATTTCAATATATATATATATATATATATGAGCAACACACACATACACACACGTACGTACACCAATTGCATACATATTTTTGTACACATACATGTTCGTATGTGTGTGTGTGTGTTGCCCGTATATCAACAAAACACTTTTTTCCTCGATGGAAAAAAAATAAACAAAAGTCTTAAAATTCCCTTACACACACACACACACATCTTGTCAATATATATATACATATATACGGATAAATGATTTAAAATAGATATATTTTGGAAATGGCGATTTACGGTACAATCCCTAGAAACGTGAAAATCAGACCACATGGGTTTGTTTGCATCAATTCGGCAGTTTCCGTAAAAAGTGTTGGGTTAGGAAAGTGGGAAAGAATGCGAAAGAGATAGAGAGAGCGCGCTCTCCCTCTCTATCTCTCTCCCTGTCTATCTCTCTCCCTCCCTTACACACATGCCAGTTATCTCTCACCTTCTCTCTCTCCCTCCCTTGCACACATGCCAGTTATCTCTCACCTTCTCTCTCTCTCCCTCCCTTACACACATGCCAGTTATCTCTCTTTATTTCTTTCTCTCTCTCCCTGTCTCACACATACAGCAACATTACACACACACATACAGCAACATTACACACACACATACATGCCGCTCTCTCACACTAACAAAAGAACTTCACATACACACCACACTTTCTGTCTTGCATACTCACTATAAAAAGATAGCGTCTATTTCTTTTTGGCAACATGTTTTGTGTGTAATGTTGCTGTGTGTGTGTGTGAGAGAGAGAGAGAGAGAAAGAAAGAAAGAGAGATTACTGGCATGTGTGTGTAAGGGAGGGAGAGAGAGAGAAGGTATTTTTTCTTTTTACTTGTTGTTTGCTGCGTTTTTTTCTTTTTGTTTGTTGTTTGTTGCTTACCACAGAATTGTTAAGAAATCGCGCCCTCTCCCACTTTTTTACTTTTTTTTTGTTAGATGCTGGCATCTCTCCCTCGCCCTCCCTCTCACAAACATACAATTTCTCTCTCTCTCCTTCAGGCGCAAACTTCGAAATTGGTAAAAGTTATGGTTGAAAATCGATTTTTACAACTATAGGCGGGTACCTCTGAGAGAAAAAGTTGACGAAAATGCAGATAGGGTCATGACAAATGTTCTCCTAAAATTGGAGCAACATGCGTGCTAATTTGTGGACGTGCATAAATTATATTCACACACACACACACCTCGGCTTTTATCTATATACGGATGAATTTTAGAACTACTCAGTAATAAGTATAGCAAATTGGTTTTGTTTGAGGCATAAATTTTGTTCACCTAAAGCTTAATATATACACACATGTACACTTACACATATAAATGTGTTCATATTTGTATGTATGTATGTTTATAACATGGACACTGAAAAAGAGACTTGTAAAAAAGCTTGTCAGTACATAAACAAGAATGTTTCATGCAGTTCTCAGTTGTTCTTAACAGCAATACCCTACAAAGCAGCAACTGTATGGCAATCTTCCTACCACCACCTCAGTAATCAGGGAAAGAACACATTATTCAGGTACTGCTGGAGGAGCAAGGATGAAATATCCAGCAATCTCCTGGATATAGTCCTGGGACAACTTGTGAATGAATTTGGAAGATGAAAACTGTGTGGAAGCTTGTTGTATGTGTGTATATAGCCAACACAGTTTTTATCTTCCAAATATACTCGCAAGGCATCGATCATCTTGGGGTTGTAGTACAAGACACTTGCCTAAGGTATTGTGCTGTGAGAATGAAACTGAAATCACATCATTGCAAAGTGAACATCTTAACCATATGAGTAAACTAGCTCTTTAACTAAAGAAGCAACACATCACATTAACATGTTAGTGGCTGTGTATTCCTTAGATGCATGCACTCTTAATGTAATCAAGTAGAATAAGCCAGTCATGTTGGGTAACAAGGTTAGCTTGTTGAATTACAGGCACAATTCATCTAATAGGCTTTTAGCACAGATGTCATCTTACCAATTCCACTCACAAGGCTGGAGTCAACCCTAACCCCACCCATCTCAGGCCATATCAAAAGATATTCATGATGCCATACAGTGGGATTAGATCCAGTATCTTGTGACTGTCAAGCAAACTCCTTAATCAATTATGTTGCATCCATGATACCTATTTATACCCTGGTGGATACAGTATAGCAAAGATCTCTACCATTCTGTAGTATCTTGTTTATACCCTGGTAGACACAGTATAGTAGGGATCTCTTTCTGTAGTACCTGTTTATACCCAGGTGCAGAGGTTGTACCAGAGACCTCTACTTGTCAGTAGTACCCATTTTGTTACTGTTTAAAACTAAATCAGAAGGACAACATACATCACCCCTGGTAGGTAGTACATAGAGAGAAACTATGGCCCATGGATTGCTGTGTGATGAAGAACCAGGTTCAAACACTATTAACATGCTGGAACTTCTCTTAGAGTAAGCAGAGGTCAGGTAATGCTATTAAATTAGGTAGACTGATTAAGTCTACCACTTGAACACAGAAACAATTCCTTTGACAGACTTCCACACAGTTTCCATCTCCCTCAGTTTTAGGTCCTTGGGTCAGTCTGAGTGTAGGATGATAGCAGGACTGAACTCAAGATATTACTGCAAAGTTAATTTCTTTACTATTTGATCATGCTTGTGACCAGCCTCACACACACGCAACCAATAATACAATTACAAACACACTCATAAAGCCAACAATGTGTACACACACAACCAATACTACAACTGTACAAGCCAGGACATCACTGTTGGTGTAGTTGTCATCTAAATAAGAAAAACCAACTCCTGCTGGAGCCTCCAGATACAAGATGTTTGCAATCTGAAAAATGTAAATAAAGAAATAATAATTCTTTCTACTAAAGACCTGAAATTTTGAGGGAGGGAACTAGTTTATTGACCCCAGTGTTTCACTGGTATTTAATTCATCAACCCCAAAAAGTATGAAAGACAAAGTCAACCTCAGCAGAATTTGAACTTAGCAATGGGCGAAATACTGCTAAACATTTTTCCTGGTGTGCTAATGATTCTGCCAGCTTGCTACCTTAATTATAATAGTAATCCTTTCTACTATAGGCACAAGGCCTGAAATTTTGTGAGGAGGGGGATAATAGTTGATTACATTGACCCTATTACTCAACTGGTACTTATTTTATTGACCTTGAAAGGTAAAGTCAACCCTGACAGCATTTGAACTCAAAACATGAAGACAGACGAAATGCTAACAGTGCTGCCTTCTTAATAATATGAATAATAATTTGTTCTACTAAAAGCACAAGGCCTGAAATTTGGAGGGAGGAGACTAGTTGATTACATCAATCCCAGTGTTTCACTGGTACTTAATTTATTGACACCGAAAGGATAAAAGGCAAAGCTGATCTCAGTGGAATTTGAACTGAGAACATACCGACTGGTGAAATACTGCTAAGCATTTCGTTTGGCATGCTAAGGATTCTGCCAGCTGACCACCTTAATAAGAAGAATAATAATCCTTTCTACTAAAAGCACAAGGCCTGAAATTTTGAGGGAGAGGACCAGTTAATTACATCAACCTCAGCTCATAACTAGTACTTAATTTATTGACCCCAAAAGGATGAGAAGCAAAGTCGACTTCAGCAGAATTTCAACTCAAAACGTAACAACAGACGAAATACCGCTAAGCATTTCAGCCGGCATCCTAACAGTGGTGCCAGCTTGCTACTTTAAAAAGAGAATAACATCTGAGAAGGTTATAGCTCAATTGATTAGGAATAGAATTAAACTTGATGAAATGCAGTTTGGTTTTGTACCTGGGAAGAGTACCACAGATGCCATCTTCCTTGTGAGCTGTAGGAAAAGTACTTGGCCAAAAGTAAGACATTGTACTTAGACTTCGTCAACCTGGAGAAAGCTTTCAACAGAGTTCCCTGCACTGTTATATGGGAATCTCTAAGGAAATTAGGAGTTGTTAGTGGTGTTGTTAGTAAGGTCAGAGTTGGCTATGAATCCAGTGATGAATTGAATGTACAAGTAGGGGTCCACCAGGGCTCAGTTCTCAGCCCACTCTTATTCATTATAGTCCTCCAGGCCATAAAAGAGGAATTCAAAACTGGATGACCATGGAAACTGCTATATGCTAATGACCTTTCTCTTATTACAGAATTGGAGAGAAAAGTTTGGCATAAGAGGAATCAAATGTAGCATGCAAGAGAGAAGACTATGTTGGTTTGGACATATGTGGTGCTAAGCATTTCGCGCAGCATGCTAACAATTCTGCTAGCTCGCTGCCTTATTATAATGATAATGCTTTCAAATTTTGACACAAGGTCAGCAATTCCAGGGGAGGAGGTAAGTTGGTCATATCAACCCCAATACTCAACTGGCACTTCTTTTATTGACCCCTAAAAGATGAAAAGCAAAGTTGACCTTGGCGGAATTTGAACTCAGAACATGAAGACAGACGTAATGCCACTAAGCATGCAGCCCGGCATCCTAATGATTCTGCCAGCTCATTGCCTTAATAATAATAATAATGATAATAATCATAATAATAACTGTCAGTACCTGAGGAAATTCCACAGTTATTTTGAAAATTGTACATTCTAGGGAAAATCCACGTAAGCAGTATCAAAAGGGCAATCAATCAATCAATTTATCCATCCACCTATCTATCTACTTACCTACCTACCTTCCTACCTATTTATCTATCTGTCTCTCAGTAATTAATGGTGCAAAACTGAGTAATACCATTTGGTTGATAACTGTGTCTGTCTTCTGTCCGTTTGTGCATTTAATATACATTATATGTTTTTACTTGTCGTTTGTGTATTTCCAATACATTTTTCATTTATTATGTATGTGTGTGTGTGTTCATCATGTCATCTTCTAGGTTTTACCTTGCCTATTGATACATGTTTAAAATTTACCTGAGAATGGTGGATTTATGTGATGATGTAATTGGTGAATGCATCAATAAAATGCTACTGGAACAGCTGTAGCAAATTTTAAACCCTATGTGTGATCCTCTTTTCCATATATATGTGTGTGTATGTCTATCTCGCCATCATCATCATTTAATGTCTGTCTTACATGAATGCATGGGTAGGGACAGTTGAGAGGAGCCAGTCATGTAGAAGAGTACCCCAGGCTACTGTATCTGGCAGTGTTTTTATAGCTGGATGCCCTTCCTAACACCAACCACTCCACAGAGTGGACTCAGTGCTTTTTACATGGCACCAGCACAGGCAAGGTCAGTTTTTACAGCTGGATGCCCTTCCAAATGCCAACCACTTTAAAGTGTGAACTGGATGTTTTTATGTGGCACCAGCACTGGCAGGGTCACCAAGTAACTTGCAAGACAAGGAATTTTGAGAGGAGTTTTGGTGGGGTGAATTTGAGGAAGGGGTCTTGTGTCAGATGATGAAAAGTTAGAGTGTGACACAGAAATAGAGAGACGGCAACATGGTTACATGGAGGTACATGGTTACCCAGCTACAGAGAGAAGGAAGAGAGAGTAAGAAGAAGAGAGGGAGAGAGAGAGGTACAAGACAGAGGGCAGAAACAGGTGTGTTGATGTAAAGGAGATACTTGGTTACCTAGCTAGAGGGAAGAGCAAGAGAAGGAGAGAGAGTGATCAAGAATGAGGACAGAAACAGGTGTGCTGCTGTAGAGGAGATACATGGCTACCCAGCCAGAGGGAAGAGCAAGGGAAAGAGAGAGTGGGAAACAACAAAAGTGCAAGAGAGAGCTGGAGAGAGATGATGGTGAAGTGCCAGGGTATTCTCACTAATAACAAGGGTTATAGCATAGATGTGATGGTAGAGTAAAGAAGACAGAGATAAATGGTGGCAATTGCCAGGACATGCCCTCAAGGTACAGAGGTCATAATATACACGGCCAAGAAGGCGCAAGTAGGAGTGGGGGTTACAGTGACTGGTGAAAACCTGGGTATAAACATGGGGTGGGTGAAAGCAGCAATGTAGGGAAGGGAAGTGGGAGCAGTCATAGTGTATGAATAGGAAATGTAAGGAAGAGAAAGATGCTGTTTAGAAGAGATGTAGTTCGGTTTCTTGGGGTAGGGTATGTGAAAAGTTTATTCCTACATGTGGGTGGAACACAACACTTCTAGTACCCAGTTTTGCTGATGTGGGCAGCTAGAACCTCATATCACCAGATGTCTCAGTCCATTGTCGTTTCCTCTGTGAGTACTAACATCCTGAGATTAGTCCTCACTGCTTCATCCCACATCTTCCTGGTTTTCTCTCTTCCAGAAGTACCATCCACTTTCAGTGACAGGCATATCTGTATTCAGCTGTCATATGTCCAAACCAATGCATTCTCCTTTCCTGCATGCCACATTTAATTCCTCTTATGCCTAGATTTTCTCTCAACACAGTTGCGCTTTGTCAGCCATGCACACTGATGTCGCAAATCCAACACAGCATACTACTTTCATTCCTGTCCTGTCTACACATGTCCTCTGCATTTAGAGCTCATGTCTCACTACCATGGAGTATAGCTGTTCTCACACAAGCATCATGCAATCTACCTTTCACTCTGAGAGAGAGAGAGAGTCCTTTTGTTGCCAACAGAGGTAGTAGCTCTCTGAACTTCCTCCATCCTATTCTTATTCTAGAAACAATACTTTCAGAGTATCCAGCACCAGTACTAATTTGGCCACCTAAGTAGCAGAAAGTATCTACAACCTTAAGAGAGCCTTCTGGACATTTGAGTGAGTCTAAGTCACACATGCCCTTAGTGCTAATTGTTCCTGCACACCTGCCACACACGAAAGCAACCTTATCTGTTAACTACCTGTGATTCCACTGCATCTCTTATGCATCCATAGTTTATACTGGGTGCAGGAAATGACTCTTTATCTATATACTGAACAGGGCCATTTACCTGATTGAAAGAGAGTCTGATCTGCTTTCTTGCTAACAACGACTTTAGTTTTTCTAGGTTAACTTTAAGACACTTTGATTCCAGGTTTTGTTTCCATACCTGGAACTTCTTCAATTCTGCTTCAGATTCTGTAATAAGGGTGAAGTCATCAGCATATAGCAGTTCCCATGGGAACCACACCCATAACTGAAGAGTTCAAAAGTTCCACTTTTAAATTCTTCAGTTATGGCTTGGAGAACTATAATGAATAAGAGTGGACTAAGAACTGATCTCTGGTGAACTCCAACTTGTACACTAAAGTAATCACTGTATTCAAGATCAACTCTGACCTTACTGATAGACCCTCTGTACACAGCTTGTACAGCTCTAACAAACCACTCCTCTACTCTTAACTTCCTAAGAGACCACCAGATAAGAAAGTGGGGAACCCTATCAGAAGCTATCTCCAGGTCAATGAAAGCTAAGTACAATGATTTACTTTTGCCAAATACTTTTCTTGCAACTGTCTCATTAGGAAGATGGTATCTGTGGTACTTCTCCCAGGAACAAAACCAAACAGCATGTCATCTAGTTTTTACTGTCCAATTGTGTGTTTGCAACAGAGTTTGTTCCTAATGCAGAAAAAAAACCATCTTGGCCCGTGGAGCCAACCCATATTTATATAAACACAAGCTTCTCCCGCTCTAGGTCTTTGAACCAGCCAGTCTCACAGCTGTCTTCAACCAGTTGTTGCCCGTCTTCATTGTTGCAGCAACAGACAGTAGATCACAGACACGTTACCAAATCTAACAGAACTGAAGTCATTTGAATGTTTGTTCCAGACAGTAATATTAACATCATTCCTGAAAACTTATTTAAATAAAAGGGGTCCTTGGAAGTGAAAAGGTTGGGAACTACTGCCTTAAGACATAGTCATGTGGTTAAAAAGTTTACCTCATTACAACATAGTTCAGGGTTCTATCTCACCGTGTATTCTTCTGTAGTTCTGCAATGTGTGTGGAATTTGGAAGCAGTTAGATGAGAGAAAGTCTGCTGTGCATGCAAGTCTTTCAGGTATGAAATTCCACTCGCAACATATCCCAAAACTGTTGTAGAATACACCAAGTCTGCTGTGTAATGCCTTGTACCCTAAATGACATTGTTGTGAAACAAACTTCTTTAGCACACGACTATCTGTACCTTACACCTATTTCACTGACAATAACACCTAGTATTTTTTTCTTTTTTTTCCATTCACATTTGTGTTTTCTTCAATTTTGGATTTGTATTTTGATGTGGTTTTGTATTATATATGTATTGTATATTTAGCTGGATGTTTATAAAGTTTCTCTTGGTTTACTACGGAATGTTGCATATAACATGTGCTGCATGTTAACTCTTGGAAATAATACAAGAAACAAACTTTAAAATGACAGTGAGACTTTATTCCTCTTGTAACAAGAACAGTTGATAGGTCACAATTTATAATGACGTGGTGTGGAAAGGAAAACGATAAGATTTGAATAAGTTGAAAAAGCAACGATTTAATGTT
>NC_069004.1:19819994-19821531 GCF_001194135.2 Octopus bimaculoides
TAAATAAACAAATGATAATATGAAAGAATGAAAATGAGGCGCAATGCCCACTCAACTCCTGAAGTCGAGTGATTACTTTTTCATTTCCAACGTTCACATATATACATTATTTTTCACAGTCTTTCTTTTTTTTTTTTACTCCCCAAAGTTCACATTAGTATTTTCCCAATCTTTCCTTTTTTCAAATAAAAAGTTCTTTTACCTTGGTATCTCTGTTCTTTTCAACCTCTCGTATTCCACTACAGAAGGTGGATTCTCATACAACCAGAACTCATCTACCATTTTCAAATGTTCAAAAAAGGTACCCATAAATCTCTCATATTTTTCATCAGGTATCCAAACACCTCTATCATCCATATCAAATTCCTCCCTTGGCAGCTTCACTCTCACCAGTCCCTTTCATTTCGCATTTTTTTCTCTGCATCCACACTCTTCCCATACACTACCAAGAAACTTTTTTCTCCAATTTTTTTCCTACAATTTTTTTTCTCCACAACATCATACCTTCAAAGCAATGAGACTGGAAAGCTACATTATTATTGCCAATTTTCAGATTTTTTACTGTCTTTTAAAAAATGCATATTTTGCGAATGAAAAGAACTAGATCCTACATATCTCTTTTCCGGGACCCTGAAGGAGGATCTATGGTTGGAGAGATGTTTCTTGAAGGAAGTTCCTGCACATCCAGTGTATTTCCTTCGATGTGTGGAGTTGGTGTCGTGCCTGCTATTGCTGCTGCTGCCGCTGCTACTACTACTGCTGCTATCAGTGTTGCTGTTGTGATTGTAAATAAATGGAGTGAAATGCTGAAAGTTATGTGTAGCCGAATGCATGGAAATCCTGAAAAACTCACACATAGCAGGGAACATAATGAACTACAGAACAGAGATTTTCAGGCCGTGCTTGCATTTCAGGAAATTCCTATTAGCGTTTTGGGAACTGCATAATAACAATAATAGTGGTATTAGTGATAATATTTACACCACGGCTAGAAATTGATTGCTGATGAGAGTGGGAGATAACCTTCTACTATCTACCCTCACAGCCGACAGGTGGTGTAGCTGAAGGAGGATGACATAGCCAGAAGCCGATGACCACCAGAAGAGGGAGATGACCCCCATTGTTTATATCTGGTTCGTTTCCCCCTCCTTACTTTAAAGAGGCCATAAGCCAACAAGTCTTAGGGTCTGATGATACACCGTAAAGATACTCTTTATGGCAAGAAACACAGGGTAACCCTATAAACAGACCTTCACCAGTAATAAATATATATATATATATAATAAGAGTAGAAATTAATATTAAATAATATCAATTTCAACCAGTGGTCAGCATACTTAAAAAACATCCAAAGATCGTGAATTCTATTTAAATATAAACAATAGGAGAGACCACTAAGTGGATTCCTTGTATGCTAAAAATAGTCATCAAACTGTCTTACCACGAAATCTGTGTTCTCAAATTAAACATCTAGCCTTGTACTAATTTGAGAACACAGATTTCGTGGTAAGACAGTTTGGACGTCTATTTTTAGCAT
>NC_069004.1:19821541-19822951 GCF_001194135.2 Octopus bimaculoides
AATACTTCCTTTTTTTGAGCTGAGATTCGAAACTGAATCTAAGGATTTTCATTTGTCTGATCCACTATTGGCCAAACAGGCACGAAATAACTTTCTTTGTCCTGTCAAAAAGTGATGGATGGATTCCTCTTCAACCTGAACTGTGTCATTTAAGGTTCAGGTGGACAGGAGGCAACCTACATAGGTAGAAATTGCTCCTGTGGTATGTCTGTCCTTCTAGCTTTCATGACCATTATAAATACAGACAGACACGACAGTGGACAGATAGCCATCAACCGGCAATCCGTCAAGAGAGTGCAGATAGCCATCACTAGGTGAATGATTAAGAGACAAGCAGACAGCCAGCAGTTAACTTGTGCCAGTCAAGCAGCCAACAGAGAACCACATATTCAGCATGAACGACCCAACACAGTAGCAGTCGCAGAACACAAACAGACCCGACTGAATGACCAACGCACACACAGACATAAAACATGCCTGGTTCTACCTCATCACATCGACACAGTATTTCCCCTGTTTATTTTCTACTTTGCCAACTCGAAGCAAGTTGGTAATGTCATGTAGTGAATTTTCTGGTGTATACAACACGTAAATGCAAGTGTCGATTAAATAAATTATTTAAATCACAATCTGATGCTTTCCCATTGTTTTACTTTGATGTCGTCCACAGGCCTAGTTCATCTGTTACCTCAACAGCATCTTTTGCTACACCATCCCGCTACAATGATAATAATAAATCTAAAACTATATGTAATATATAGATGTAAAGTAACATCCAAGGGAAATGAATACTTATACATCGGTGCAGCTGCACTAATTTTCAAAAGACTGGTTAATCACTTAAATTCATTTAAATATAAAAATAAAAAATCTCAAACAAGTCTAAGTAGGTTAATCTGGTCTATTAAAGACAGAAACAAAGACTATACTATTGTTACACGTTCATATCTATATGTATGCATAGGTATTTCGAAACGCCAGTGTTTTAATGGTGGCGGCTGATGAAGGATATGTTCTCTATGTGGCCTGCTTGTTTTTTGTAACTTGTTTATCATTTTGTCCATGTTTTTTTGCCACGTCATATACCCAGATATGTATCTATATGTACATGTAGATGAAGATATGTACATACATGTACATATATATGCATATACTCATATATTGTTTATATATGAATACCTCTCCACTATTAGTACTATTTTGTTAAGCGCATCTAGTAAATAGTATGAACTGCATCTAAGGCGGATACGCACAGTGTATATCACTCCGCTATACATATACAGTTTGTAAACATGCCAAGTAAATAAACACGTAGAATCATAACAATGCCTTCAGTGAGTTGTTTATTATCCCATCAAGAACAAATGAATACATAACATGGTGGCAGCGATAAATACTTAATCGAAAACC
>NC_069004.1:19823126-19826326 GCF_001194135.2 Octopus bimaculoides
CACCTAGAGCCCAGATCAAACCATAGAATTCATAGGTACGAATTCCAGGGCCTGAAACAAGACCCACAAGAAACGATTGACAACTTCCTGTCCAGACTAAAGAATGTTGCCGAGAAGTGCAAATTCAAAGACAAGGACGAAAGGATTGTTGATCAACTTATATGGGGGTGTGCTCATAAAGAAGTCCAGAAATCCCTCATTGGTAAGGACGCTCTCCAGTTGGCAGAAGCAGTAGACACTGCAAGAGTATTTGAAGCCACTACCAAACAAATGGCCTCACTTACTTTACAAACAAACATGATAGCAGCAGTGTAGATATTGTATCTAGACATAGGACGAAACATACCCACAAATAGAGAACATATCAGTACTGTGGTACAGATCATGAGTTCAATGACCGGAGGAAATATCCTGCATTTGGTACACACTGGAAAAAATGTGTAGACTAACAAAATCTCACAAATACAAGCCCCAATGTTCAAAGAGGAGCGGAAAGAGAAGACAAAGAGATATACATGCCCAACAACAGGAAGAAAACACCTCAGAGGAGGAATTCTTGGCAGTCGGCACAATAAATGTACATGAGATGGGAAATGATAACCAGAAAAAAAATGAGGCATACACAACAATACAAATCCAAAAGAAATCAGGCAAGAAATGAATAAACATTGACTTAAAGCTAAAGATTGACACTGGAGCCCAGAGTGATATCTTACCTGTTAACCTCTACAAAAAGATGTTCCCAGAACACAAGATACAAGAAGTCAACGAAGGAATCCTCACACCAAGTGATGTAATCCTCACTGCATATGGAGGTACCAGGATTCCACAACTGGGCAAAACAACCATCACAGGGACACACAAAGAAAAAATAATCAAGTGTTCTTTTTATGTTACAAGAACCGAAGGACCTGCAATTCTTGGACTTGATACTTGTCAAAAGCTTAATATCGTGTCAATCAATGGTGAAGTGAAAGCAGCTCTGAGCAGGATTGACAGAGATATGCCTATCAAAGACCGACCACCAATCACAAATAAAGAAGACCTGATAAGCATGTACCCAGAATGATTTGATGATACAGTTGGGTGTTTTGAGAAATGTTGATACCATATAACAGTTGATCCCAATGCCCAACCAATTGTTCACCCACCTCGCCACGTTCCACTAGAATTAAAGGAGAAGCTGAATGTAGAGTTAGACAGAATGGAAAAAAAAGAAATAATTACCAAAGTGACATGACCAACTGACTGGGTGAATTCAATTGTAATCAAAGAAACCCAATGGTACCCTACAAATATGCCTCGACCCAAGGGATCTGAACAAGGCTTTAAAACGAGATTACTATCCAATTCCAATCCTTGAAGAAATCACACCATCATTAGCTGAATCAGCAAACTGGATGCCAATAATGGGTACTGGAATGTTAAGACAGACAAAGAATCATTGATGCTAACTACCTTCAACACACCATTTGGCAGATACCGATTCAACTGACTCCCATTTGGATTGAAAGTGAGCCAAGATGTTTTCCAGTGCCAAATAGATGAGACCTACCAAGGTGGCAATGGAGCAATTGGGATAGCAGACGATATCCAAGTGCAAGGCAAGGATGAAATCACACATGACTTCAATTTACATGAAGCTATGGAGAAAACCTGACAAGCAGGTATCAAACTCAATGCAGACAAGTGTGTGATCAAAGCAAAAGAGTGCAAATTCTTTGGAATGATATACTCTGCAGAGGGAGTGAAACCAGACCCCGCTAAAGTGGAAGCCATCAGAGATATCAAAGAACCCAAAGATAAGAAGGAACTCAGAAGCTTCCTGGGACTCATCAACTACATGGGAGCCATCATACCCAAGCTGGCCGATCACACTGCAAATCTCCGAGAACTAAACAAAGATGACGTAGAGTTTGATTGGTGTGCTTCACACACACAGGATTTCAACGCAATCAAAAAGCTCATCAGTAAAGAGACAACTCTGCAGCATTATGATAGATGCAAGCCAGTAAAGCTCCAAGTTGATGCTTCTATGAGAGGAGTTGGCGCAGCATTAATACAAGAAGGCAAACCTATTGCATTTGCCTCGAAAGCTCTCTCACCCACAGAGACAAGGTATGCGAACATTGAAAGGGAACTCCTGGCAGTAGTATATGGCTGTGAAAAATTCCATACATACTTGTATGGCAGACATTTCAATATTGAATCAGACCATCGGCCGCTAGAACAAACAGACAAAAAGAACCTCACAAAATCACCAGCCAGACTGCAAAGGCTACTGTTGAGGCTCCAAAAATACGACTACAATAACAGGTACATGCCAAGAAAGGACCTGATATTGGCAGATGCTCTTTCCAGGCTGTCCTCACATAATAAACAGGAGATGGAAGGACTAAGGTCCACCACATTGCAAATGTGACAAACACAAAGCTGGAACAAATCAAAGAGGAGGCCAGCAAAGATGAACTCCAGTTCCTTACTCAGATGGTGATTCAGGGGTGGCCAGAGAAGAGACATCAGGTGCAGCCCCTCATTCATGAATATTGGGTCATCCATGATGACACATCAGTGGAGAATGGAATCCTGATGGCTGGATCCTGAATAATTATGACCAAATCAATGCAAAAGATCAACCAAGGGCATCTGGGAATGGAAAAATGCAATCTCCAAGCCAAGTCAGCTGTGTATTGGGTAGGCATGTATAAAGACATAGAGAAGATGGTCTCTACATGCCACATCTGTCAAAAGTACAGAAACTCACAACAAAATTAGGAAATTATATCCAGTGACATTCCAAGAAGGCCATGGCAAGCTATTGGAGTAGATCTGTTCACAGAGAACCAAGAATGGTACTTGATTATGGTCTGCTTCTACTCCAAATTCCCATTTGTGAGAAAAGTGAAAGACCTGAGAGCCAAAACAATAACTACAGTGGCTCGAGGACTTGTAGCAGAGCAAGGAATACCAGAGCAGATCATATGTGACAATGGAACCCAGTTCACATCTCAGGAATTCAAAAAGCTAGCTGATGAGTATGGGTTCAACATTGTAACCTCATCAGTAGAGCCGAAACTCCAAGAGCATATATTATAGAAACTGAATCTGGTAGGCAGCTGAGACGTAACAGGGCCCACATCCGCCCAACACCAAAGCTATCGAGGATAACATGTGCAACACCTGCAGCATCAGTGACAACA